>NW_003307362.1:0-6791 GCF_000142945.1 Phytophthora infestans T30-4
CTATTCCGAAATAGCCATCTTCTCTATTTCAGTCTCCCCGATTTAGAAGACCTCTCGTTCGCCTCGTTCACCTCGTTCACTCAAGTAGTGTTATTCAGCTCCACATCGCTTTCATTGTTGGTGGACGTATCCTGTGACGGAGACAGGGCTCATCGCTCGAGTGTCTCCAAAACATGTCCCCTTCACGAGTCCATCCAAGAGAGGACACGGTGGTGTGCAGAAGAAGCGAATCACGGGTGCCCAGCTCTTCAATCTGTTTCGTCGTATCGCTGGAGTGGCTGCTGCATTGATGTACGCGGGAATGCACAGGACGACATGTGTGTAGCGCTGCTACGGGCTCTTGGGAGCGAAGAGTTTAAAGACTCTGACAAGGAAATGTCTGGGCGCTTACGCGCGAGGATGCATCGATACTCGCTCGATGGCGGCTTGCTGTATTACAGCACCGACTCTGAGGATAACCCTCGTGTAGTCGCTCCTCATGATGATATCTAAAGTATCGAATTCTCTATGAGGTTCATGATACGCCCGTGGGCGGGCACTTAGGTCGGGAGAAAACCTATGGCTCGGTGAGCTCGACGTACCGGTGGCCCAAGATGTATAAGGGAGTTGGTACCTATGTACGCACGTGTAAGACGTGTCAACGGACTGAGTTCGCGCCGACCACGGCAGCGCCATTGGCGAGTTTGCCTGTGTTGGCAGTCCATGAATATGGGACTTTATGTTTGGCCTTCCCAAGGATAAGGCGGGAAACACGGGTATTGTGGTCTTTGTAAACCGATTGAGCAAGATGGCGCATTTAGCGGCGGTGCCGGACACAATAGATGGTGAAGGTACAGCTTTGCTGTTTTTAGACCGAGTCTTTCGCCAACATGGCTTGCCTGAGACAATTGTCTTGGATCGAGACCCGCGCTTCACCGCGAAGCTCTGGACGTCCCTCTTTTAGAGTGCTTGGCACTCGTTTGTGCATCCACAGCGGACCATCCGCAGACCGACGGTCAAACCGAACGCGTTAATCGCGTTGTGGAGGATATCCGCCGAAGCGTATGCGCGAATGCGCGAATGCGCCAAAACGCTGGGGCCAGATGCTCCCACACTTTGAGTTCGATTTAAATAATGCAGTGCACGCCTCGACAGGCTACACTCCGTTCTATGTGAACGGCTTGATGAACGCTCGCGTCCCACGGACGCCGCTACGCAGTCTCTCAGGGATTGATGGGGGAGAATTAGCCGAGCGGCTAGCTGATGTCAGCTCTGTTGCAGTTCACAAGCAAGTCGGTGACTTTGTCTCTTTGAGACTGAGCGTAATGCGTCAAGTACACGACGCTATGGTTGAAAGCCAAGACACGCAAAAAGAACATGCAGGTGCCAAGGGCAGACGCAATGAAGAAAGGTTTGAGGTCGGAGACCAGGTTTCATTAAATGCAAGAAAAAAACTACCTAGTCATGCAGTGTCTGCAGTCTTCAAGACGAAGTTGAGACCTCGGTTCATAGGACCGTTCAAGGACATAGCCAGGATGGGCCTAGCGTATACGCTCAACCTTCCGAAGAAGATGCGCACGCATCCGGTCTTCTATGTTGGCTTGCTTAATCCATATCGAGCCCTGCTCAGGTGAGCGCGGAGGCGTTAGCGCCAACGGTGGCTGAACCACGGACAGCTGCAGGGCAGCAGGGTAATAGAGCCACGGGAGGCTGAACGACAGCAAGTGGTGGGCCCACAGATGGCTGATCAACAGCATGTGGCAGAGCCACAGGTCGCGGAGCGATGTGCTCGAGATGCAGGAGCATGGCAAGCTGAACGTTCAGCCAAGCGACTGGACGCTCAAGGTCCGAGACCTGGTTGTGAGTCAACAGTGGTGGCTCTAACCTATCCACAAGGTGGATCATCTCTTCAAGATCGACCGATGGACGGTGAACGTTCGCGTCGTGGATGCCGGCGTCGTATGGACGCAGACGCCGTTCCGGCAAGTGCTGACTCTCCACGCGAGAACCCGGCTAATGCAAGGCCTCCTCCCGCTCTGCTCGATGAGCATGGTGAGTTCCACTATCACGTGGAACGCCTTGTGGAGCGATGTAGACGCCAGGGTCGTACCCAGTACTTTGTGAAGTAGAGGGGTTACCCTCACTCACAGAACTCATGTGTAACGGGCCAGATATTTACTCCGTTACTTGCTTACACTGTAGTGCTGAAGAAGCACACAATAGGACGACTGAGTCTTAGGTTTAAGAAAAAATCAACTCTGACTTTATTTTAGAACCAAGGCCACAGCACTGGCCACTCAAATACACGTCGTAGTCCAATTGGCTAGTAATGGGTCTGGATCCCCCTATATCACCCAATGGCATGACAGCATTTCAGCACACGCTAGTCGTGTGCCGATGCACCTCGTTATGTTAAGAATAATACCTACTTACGAAATGGAGGGGCCCATTACATTACTCCCCTCTTAAAGTTGCACTTACACAATATAAGCAGCGGGTGAAGAACAATCAATCTACGTGAGGATGGCGAACGGGGATTTGGCTAACGGGCGGAAGCGAAACGAGGACGGAGGCATCTCCTGCAAAGCGCAGGAGCGACACAACCCAGCTTGCGGAGAACTTGACAAGCAACACGATGGATCAGCAGCGGACTGGAACACCAACGACGGCGACGTCGTTGACAGCAGCGGCACGCGGCACGCGCGTGATGGACGACCAGCTTCGAGCATGGCTCTACAATATATCCGGAACGCGGGCTCCGGTCACACTGGACACGGTGAAAGATCACTTCCGGCGCCTCCGCGGACTGCTGCATAAGCTTGTCAAGGGTGTCGCATATGGCGCCTTGCAGGGGTCGTGGTGCGCTTTCACCCGGCGCTGGAACCGGACCCAAGAAGAAGGGGAAAGCTTCGTCAGCTGGCCGGTATACCGCGAGGAGATCGTCAAGGCGCCCTCGCTCACGGAACTTCGTGAGCGCGTCTGCACCAGCGCATGAAAGGGCATGCGCCGCATCTGCTACGTGAGGGTCGCTGAAGATTGTAGTACTCGTACCGGGCCGCGTTCGACTGTCGAGGCGTGGAAAAGTCACATCGCCGAGTATCCGATCGGTGAACAAGAACACGGGTAGATCGAGAAGTATCGCCGTTCGCTGGCCGAGAACGCGCGCGCCTCTAGTCGCGCCGGCTCGCGACAACGCTCTTTACGCGAAGACGCTTGGCATCGGACTCGATCTCGTTCGCGTGGTCGCTCAAATCGCAAAACTCGGTCTCGTTCACGTGGTCGAACAAGTCATCGGCCTCGATCACGCTCACGTGGTCGCTGGACCCGTTCTCCTCGTTCGAGCTGGCATGCACATGATGGTTCGCAGCGAACCTGGTCTCATACGCCTGGACCACATTCGGGACGTCACGAAGGAGATTGGCACGAGGCTCCCACGTATACGGGAGGAAATCCGAGCACTTGTACCCGATAGTGACGGTCGGCCGGAACATCGTGGGCGAGCCCACGATGACGCCGGGGAGCTCGAAGTGGAACTTCGTCGACAACAATGTGTTCAACAATCCAGCGGGTATCTTCGGCAGCGTCAACATCAGGAGGAGGGCCGTCGCGTCGATAACACTCGCGGGTGCTGGCTGCCCAGAAAGAGAACGACTTGTTGAACCGCTACTGGATGCCCAGCAGGAGTTGGATGAGGCTCTCGATCGGACTGGCCACCGGGGAGGGTCGAACCGGGAGATCCTTGCTCGGCTGCGGATGCTGGAGAGGTCCGCTCACGGTCGCTTACAGACGGGGACGCAGCTTCCAGATCCGACTCTTGGTGTGGATGGATCGATGGCTCGACGCATGCTCCGGCTCAGTAGCCTGAGACGACTCTGGAATCGTAGCGGGGTGATACTTCTTGAGTCGTCCGACGTAAAACGTCGGATGCAGACGTAGTGACGTAAGAATGTCAAGCGTGTAAGCGTCACCAATGGCCTTGATTACTGTGAACGGCCCAAAAAAGCGCGGCGCGAGTTTGTTCGCGCGATGTTGGTCAGCGTTTCTGATACCTTCCGTCGACAGGAGCACTCGTTCGTCTGTCGTAAACGTGGCCGTGTTCTTGCGGCCAGTCTTGTCAGCGTTCTCCTTCTGCTTGTCCACTGCGCCCTGTAAAGCGTCTCGAACATAGCGGGTGGCCGCTTGGCGCTGTAGTACGAAGTCGGAGACGACTACGGAGTCGATTGGTCGCGCCCATGCTTCGGTGCCTAGCTAACCGGCCCAAGTGGGCTCGATGCGGAGTGTGTCACTGCGTTGATCGACGTGGGGACTGAGGATACACTCGAGATATCATTAGCAGCCGGTGTATGTACCGCTTGACCCAGTACCGGTGTTGCCGCCGGAGACGTCGGAGCTGGAGTAGACGGCTTGTCGGCAACTTCTTTCCCACCCTGAGTGGAGACAGACGGCGCTGTGGGATGGCCCACGGCGAGGAGAGCAGGGACACGCGGGTGTCGCGCGTTTATGAAGAAGGGCGTCAGCCCGGTCGACGTGTGTACCGCGTTTTTCAGCGCGAACTCAGCCAGAGGCAGAAACGAGCTCCAGCTGTTAAACGACGTCGCGTAGCTTCGAAGGAAGTCTTCGAGGACGCGATTTACGCGCTCCGTCTGGCCGTCCATTTCCGGATGGGCTGTTGTGGACATTAACAGCTTCGAGCCCAGTAACCCGAGGAGCTTTGACGAGAAGGCCGACGTGAAGCCCGGGTCGCGGTCGGAGATGATGGATTCAGGAAGGCCATGAAAGCGGAAGACCGCATCGATAAAGTGCACCGCGGTATCTGTCGCGGTGATCGAATCCGACACCGGAATCAGGTGGACTATCTTGCTGAAGCGGTCGACGGACACCAAGACACCTGAACGTCCTTTATCATCGGGTGGGAGCCCGAATAATGAAGTCCATCGACACCGCGCGCCAGTCCTCGATGGCCACTGGTAGAGGACGCAAGAGCCTGCGACGACGAAGCAGGTTTCACGCGCCGGCAGATCTCGCAGGTGCGCACCTACTTACGTACCCATTTATACAGATGGGGCCAATAATAGTCGCGTGACACAGCGGTAAACGTCTTCTCGCGACCGAGATGAGCACCCAGCGGGGCATCATGAAACGCATGGATAATTCGTGAGCGCAGATCGGGGTCGTTAGGGACAACGACACGTGGGGCGTCGAAGTTGTCGATTTTGTACGTCAACAGCTCCTCCTCGAGACGATATCGGTGAATTAGGTTTCGTACAGAGCGGGAAAAAGCTCCCAGTGTGCCGGTGTTGGGAGAGCAGAGATGCTCCAGGATACTGGAGTACGCCGAGTTATGCTCGTAAGCAGCTCGGATCTCGTCGCGAAGTGGCATTACCGGGGCGACGCTCGTCAGTTTGATTCCTGACGCCTCGCACGTGGTACACTCGGCTACATTATGGTGTAGCGGGATCAGCAAAATCTGCGAGATTGCCAGATCCAACTTACCAACTGCGCCCAGACACCGACTAACGGAGGGGGTCCCCCGATGATCCGTGTTCTGCTGAACGTTCCTCACCTTGTGTACCCGTCGGTAGGGCGGGATCTTGCTCTCTCGGTAACTTCCGAAGCGTTCAAGTGGTGAAGCTTGAGTGTCTTGGCGAGACGTGGGGATGGGGTGGAGCAGCAGTGGAAAATCTTCACTCTGCGTCCGTGGATTGTTCCGAATCCTAAGCGAATATTCGAGCTTATGGATCCGGGGCCTAGATCGTGGATCTGGCCGTAGGGTTGCCTTGCGGGTGTGTTCCCTTGCCTTTGTAGTTCCTTTGCGTCGTACTTGCCGCCTCCTGTGACGGGATCTTGAGAGTTGAGAACCTCTAGGGTGTAATCCACCAAGTAGTAAATTCGGTTAACCTGTCGGATCTGCACGTGTATAGGAAAGCTCACTAGGTTGTAGGATCTGGCCAATGTATTATCCAGTTATCACTACCAACACTAGATTCGCAATTCCCAACCTTCACCGAGCTCGTACGGCCAATGTAGTTCCGGTTCTTGAGGGCAGGAAGGCACTTGCGTGATACTGTGCAAATTGGGTTCTGTATTGATATTTAAGCCTATACCTGCCTGGATTTCTCCCTTCTATGTCTTTCATCTGCTAAATCCCTTACCAGGCTCGGCTGCATGTCCCTTCTTTCCTTGACCCATCATCCCAGCTGTGTTATCTTCAGATCCACCGGATCCATGACGTAATCATCATGGTCACCCTATTATGGGTACACTCATCCGAATCCAGGTCGCTTGGATCCACCTCACTGTAATTGTACACTCGCCGTGGATCCGAGCTCTCCAATCATCCAACATCATCTTGCAATCGTCTGTGATCTCCATTGTCCCACGAAAGTTCCAGATCCACTGCAGCCCTCATCCTTGTACCCTGGATCCAGGTCCTTTTATGCGGGATCCTCCCTCCTTGGACCCGAACTCGGAAGTATGGGATCCGGGGTACCTCGCGGTGGATCTTGAATCCTCATTAGCCGTGGCTACTAGATCCATCTTCAGAAGGCGCCGACCATTCTTCCTTCATAAGATCCACACCCGATTCACTCTTGTATAGTATATCCCATATCCATTTAAGTGAATCCAGGTAAGGGTGGATCCGAGGTAAGTCTTGGTGGATCTTGCCTTCTCGTACATCGCTCATACCAGATCCATCGTCATTTCATAAGGGGTGCTGCTCGTCATGGCTAATTCACCACCGGCAACTTGCACCCGTCCCACCAAAAGGCCAAATCCTCTCTAATCACTTGAAATTGTCACTGATTCGGGAT
>NW_003307363.1:0-6796 GCF_000142945.1 Phytophthora infestans T30-4
CAACTACGTATAGCGTTTCGACGGGGATTGGATTTGGCCTCGCAGAACATTCGTAGCGGAGATGAGCATTGGCCCGGACAAGTTTCGTGTATACTACGACCCTAGGGACTAACTCAATAAATAAAGTCCTCAATTTGCACAGTATCACGCAAGTGCCTTCCTGCCCTCAAGAACCGGAACTACATTGGCCGTACGAGCTCCGAGAAGGTTGGGAATTGCGAATCTAGTGTTGGTAGTGATAACTGGATAATACATTGGCCAGATCCTACAACCTAGTGAGCTTTTCCTTTACTCGTGCAGATCCGACAGGTTAACCGAATTTACTACTTGGTCGGTTACACCCTAGAGGTTCTCAACTCTCAAGATCCCGTCACAGGAGGCGGCAAGTACGACTTAAAGGACAACACAAAGGCAAGGGAACACACCCGCAAGGCAACCCTACGGCCGGATCCACGATCTAGGCCCCGGATCCATAAGCTCGAATATTCGCTTAGGATACGGAACCATCCACGGACGCAGAGTGAAGATTTTCCACTGCTGCTCCACCCCATCCCCACGTCTCGCCAAGACACTCAAGCTTCACCACTTGAACTCTTCGGAAGTTACCGAGAGAGCAGATCCCGCCCTACCGACGGGTACACAAGGTGAGGAAAGTTCAGCAGAACACGGATCATCGGGGGACCCCCTCCGTTAGTCGGTGTCTGGGCGCAGTTGGTAAGTTGGATCTGGCAATCTCGCAGATTTTGCTGATCCCGCTACACCACACAATCCAGTATACGACACCGTCCGCGAGTTCGCGGATGTTTTTCTTGACAAGATTCCAGCTGAGCTCCCTGCTGACAGAGGCATTCGCCATGAGATTGATCTCACGCCGGGTTCCAAGTACTGTGTGACGCGACAGTGGCCCCTCCCACGCGATCAGGTTAAAGCCATTGACGACTTCTTCGAGAGCCGCCGCAAAGCGGGTCACGTGCGCGAGAGTACCTCGCCACACTCGAGTCCGACGTTCTGCGTGAAGAAGGCCACGGGTGGTTGGCGCATTGTTCACGCTTTTAACAAGCTAAACGACGCCACCATTCCAGCACAAACGCCGATCCCTCGGAAGGATATGGTACTTGACACCATGGGCCGCAGTGTTATTTTCAGCACCATCGACCTGACCGATGGCTTCTATCAGATCTTGATGCCACTCAGCGACGTCCCGCTCACAGCGGTGAGCACTCCCAGTGGGATGCTGTGGGAGTGGCTTGTCATGCCGCAGGGCCTGAAAAACGCACCAGCCACGTTCAATCGCATGGTTTCCCACGTTCTGCGCCCACTTCGCGACTTTGCTCCGAGCTACTTCGATGACATCTTCGTTCACAGCCGCGCTGAGGGCGATATCAGCGCCACTGAAGCTCACTTGAATCACTTATGACAAGTGTTCCAAGTCATGCGCGAAAACAAACTGTACGCGAGCTTGAAGAAGTGCATCTTCTGTGCCCCGGAGATTCCGGTGCTTGGCTGTTATGTGAGCAAAAATGGTGTCCGAGCGGATCCTGAGATGGTCTCGTCCATTTGTCCGTGGCCCACACCGCAGAATCAGACTGAATTGCGTCAGTGGCTTGGCCTCGCAAATTATCGCCACAAGTACACGAAAAATTATGCTGGTCTGATCCAGCCATTGTCTTCATTGCTGAAGAAAGACATCACGTGGTCGTGGACTCCCGAACATCAGTCAGCCTTTAATGCAGTGAAGAAAAGCTTGGCGGAGGCCCCAATCCTGGCGCTTCCAGATGATGCAAAGCCATTCCACGTTGATTGCGACGCGAGCGACTTCGCCATCAGCTGTGCACTGATGCAGTTCGACGACGAAGGTCGCGAACGCGTCGTGAGCTACCAATCCAGACAGATGAAGCCCGCTGAGAAGAATTATCCGGTTCACGACAAGGAACTCCTTGCGATGCGCTATGCACTGATCAAATTCAGAGTGTGCTTACTCGGTGAGCAGACATTCGCGATCTACACAGATCACGCGTCGCTGCGAACAGCGACGAAGAGCCCTCATCTCTCTCAGCGCATGGCACGATGGCTGTCATTCTTCTCCGAGTACAACTTCGTCGCTCACTACAAGCCAGGCAAGAATAACATCCTTGCGGATGCCCTATCTCGGCGCCCCGATTACGATCCACGCCGAGATTTGGGTCGTCAGTCACTTGAAGACGCGGACGACGACGAATTGGACTGCGCCACATGTGTGGCTGCAGGTGTGAACCTGATGACGGCGGTATCTCCAATACTTCCCCTGCGGAAGAGATCTCTGCCGCGTATCGAGATGACTCGATATATGCCGGTATCCTGGAACACCTTCGCACACCAAGTGATGCCACGCTAAAGACACTGAGCCGCTCCACGCGCGACCAGATTCACAGATACCAACTTGACGGTGATCTACTGATGTACAGTATCGATCGATTCGATGCTCCTCGCGTCGTTGTCCCCAACGACCCCGATCTACGCGCAAGAATTATACACGAATTCCATGACGCTCCAGTGGGTGGCCACTTGGGCCGTGAGAAGACTTTCGCAGCGGTATCCCGCGACTTCTACTGGCCTCACCTACACAAGTGGGTGCGCAAGTGGGTCCGCTCCTGCGAAACTTGTCAGCGCGTTAAGCCGTCACCGTCATCGCAAGCTGCGCTGCGTTCTCTCCCTCTGGCAACAGAGGCGTGGCGCTCTGTGTCGATGGACTTCATATTCGGTCTCCCACCCGATACTGACGGTCGTACTGGTGTTCTGGTCTTCGTGGATCGCTTTAGCAAGATGTGCCATCTCGTTCCGGTTCCGGACTCAATCACCGCGGCCGATACCGCGGTGCTCTTCGTCGACGCTGTCTTCCGACATCACGGCCTTCCTGAATCAATCGTCTCTGACCGCGATCCCCGATTCACATCGGCGTTCTAGACCACGCGATTCGACCTCCTGGGCACCAAACTCCTCATGTCGACGGCGGCGCACCCGGAGACTGACGGGCAAACGGAACGCGTCAACCGCGTGCTAGAAGATGTTCTGCGCAGTTATGCCCCGTCCTTCGAGAACTGGAGTTCCTTCCTGCCTCTTGCGGAGTTTGCACTCAACAATGCCGAGCACGCGTCGACGGGATTGACTCCGTTTTTCGTCAACAACGCGCGTCATCCACGTGTCCCCGCACAACTTGCTGTGGGCCAACCCACGGTGACTGATGGCTTCACTCTAGGAATGTGATAACCCTGCCCAACCGGTTCCGATACTGGTTCAACCACCGGTTTCCGGTGAGTCAACGGTTCTGCCGTCTACGAGTTCAGCTATTCCTGCAGTAGAAATGATGGCGGTGACGCGTTTACAGTCGAAGAAGATCCTCGGCCCCGCGCTATCCACGTCGTCGCCGTAAGTTGACTGGACGCACCGAAGGCTGATCGCTCCAGCACAGCCGCACTCGACTGTGGGTAACTACACTCCAAAACCCCTAGCCCGACCCGTTGACTAGGCAGGAGGATCCGACTTTGTTCTTCATCGCCACTCGGTTACCCGATTCGGCTCGTGACGTGCTACAACTCGCGGTTGACAAGCAGAAGGAAAAATCGCTGACAAACGTAGGCCGCAAAAAACACAAGTGCATTCAAGATTGGTGAGCGGGTATTACTCTCAACGGATGGCATTCGAACCTCTGCTTATTTCGTACTTAGGAGCGAGCAACCTCGCGCCGCACTACATTGGGCCATTCAAAGTACTACGAGTTATGGGTGATGCCTACACGCTAGACATTCCTACGTCGCTACGACTACACCCGACGTTCTACGTCGGGCGACTTAAGAAGTATCTTCCCGCGATGATCCCGGAGGCGGGACAGGAGCATGCGTTGAGCGGCCCTCACGACGAGCCTGTCGAGCCAGCGTCCCATCTGTCCCAGTTCCCCGCTCGCGCGGAAAAGCTCCACTCCTCGGTCCGCCAAACACCTGCGCCTCCAGACTACGCAGTCGCTGCAAGAGTTAATGATTCGACTGCCGCAGACTACTCGCCGTCGCCTCGGCGTTCCAAGAGCTCTCAGCCGCCCGCTCGGCCTCCTCCTGTGCGTCCCGAGAAGTGTTCAGCGCCTGCTCAACGTCGTCCTGGTCAACCAGGTCGCGTCGAATTCCACCGCGACGGTCCTCCGCCCATCGTTGACTCGAATGGAGATACGTGCTGGATTGTGGACCGTATTGTTGATCACGAAGATCATCCCCGCGTGCGTCACTCGACCAAGTCGTCGGCTCAACACGCGGCTCCCGCCGCGCGGAAGTATAAGGTACGATGGCTCGGGTTTCAACCTGCTGATGATACGTGGGAGCCTCGCGCCAACTTGCTTCGTTACGTTCCTGATGTCGTCCACGACTACGACTCCAGCCTCGAGTCAAACGCGGCCGCGAGCGACTCGCGGCGATCGAGAGCGCGATCGACTACGTGCCCTTCGAGACGTCGAATGCGCAGGAGACGGGCTCCGTCGCGAACGCTGTCGGCGCGAGCCGCCGCGAATAGCCGCTTGGGTGAACTCGGAGAGTGAGCGCTTATACTTCTCGATCCAAGCGTGTTCGGTCGGCATGAGCGGATACTCGACAATATGCTGATCCCACTCAGCTTGCGTCGGGCGTCGCCCGATGTCACACGAACTGCAACCTTCGCGTACGTTAACATAGCACAAACGGTCTTCGGTCCAAGCGTCGTCGCAGACTTTCAGGCGCAGATCACCGAGTGAATGCTCGGCTTGTAGGGCTTCGCGATCACCGAGCCAGCCAACGACACTTTCTCCAGCCTCATGCATCCGATTCCACCGTCGGAGGAATGCGCACCATGATCTCTACAAAGCTTCGTACGTCGCGCCGTCGAGTGTTTTGTTCCGGAGACGCCTGAAGCGCCGAAAGTGGTCCTGCATGGTGTCCAACGCGTCCGGGGTCACCGCCCCGGACAAGTCGTATAGCGCCCACGGCTTCATATCCTCGTTCATTACGCCGGGCCGAACCCCAAGTCGACTCACGCTCTCAGGTGCGATATCAGCGGTCCACCCACTGTTCAGCGTCGTCGCCGACGCTGGAGCCGTCCGCGTTGTTCCGCTTCCTGCCTGGTTCGCCGCCCCCGTCTGCTGCGCCATGTTGTTCTCGTCCGCGCAAGTTGTATTGTACTGCTCCTGGGCTTCGCAGGAGCTCCCGCCCGTCAAGTTCTCAAGCGTTCTCTTCTCCGCCATTTCCCAGTTTTTCCCGATTGTTCTCCGAAGCGCACCCCCGTTAGGTGATTGCTGTCTTAAGAGGGGGGTGATGTAATGGGCTCTCCCAAGTTACATATGTCGGTAGTTTTATAGGTTCTTTGTAGTGGCTCACACCATTACATAAGTAGGTAGATTTGCATTACAAAAGTAGGTGCAGCAGCACACGAGTAGCGTGTGCTGAACTGCCGTCACCTTATTGGTTGAAATATGGGGAGCCAGACCCATAATCAACCAATAAGGCGTTGACGTGTATTTGAGTGGTCAGGGCAAGCTGCCCTGGACCTAAATAAAAACAGAGTTGATTTTCCTTCAGACTAAGTACTTGCTTTCAGTATCACTGGACTTGTACGCTTCCTCATCACTACGTGTAAGCAAGTAACGGACACCCCAGGCCCGTTACATTGCGCATCCCCCAATAGCTCTTCATCACGCTGATAGAGAGATTCCACTTAGTACACGCCTCCAGTAGGGATGTCACTCTCTCGCTCAACTGATCCCACGATTCTGCCGGGATTAAAATGTCATCGATATAGGATCTGCGTCCTAACACAGATGGAGTCCCAGGATCCCCTGGCTCTCCTGCTTCGAATGGATCCACTTCCGTATGATCTTCCCCGGATCCACCCCTTTCGGGTTCCGGTATTCGGGTGAATCCGTAGAGGGCGTTATCGATCCGGCGTTGGTAGATCTGGGGCGCATTCTTCAAACCAAACGGCATCCGGTTCCATTCGAACAGTCCAAACGGTGCGATGAATGCGGATATTGCGCGAGCTCGATCCGTCATAGTCACCACCCAGAAACCACTGGCCATGTCAAGAGAACATTACCAGAGTACTTTATCCAAATCTTCTAATAGCTCATTGATTAGGGGCATTGGATACACCATCAATCGAGTCAGGCCGTTAACTAGCCGGTAATCAATGCACAGACGTATATCCACCCCGTTCTTCTTGATGATGATTACCACCGGAGATGCCCACGGGGAGGTTGAGAAGCTGATGATTCTGGCTTGCAGCAGGCCCTTAATCGGATCCGATAGTTTTTCTCGGAACTGAGGCGCCACCTTCCGCACCCTTTGCGCGATCGGTTTCGCGTCGCCGACATCGATGTCACATTTGACTCCGCGGGCGGCGGGCGGTAATGCATTACCTTTACCAATCAGCAGATGTCGGCTTTCCCAGATTTTCTGACGTAAACGATCCACTTCCGCGGGCTCGTTTGCCCCTGGATCCACTTGGATAGCGTCAATCGTGACCTCCTCTGTGGTCAGTGGTACCTCCGGGATCACCGCTATGCCTTCTCCAAGATCTTCGGCGTGTAGATCCCCGCCTTCATGGTAACAGACTTGCTCATCTTCCGTCTTCGTCGGATCCACTATTGGATCCAAACACCGCGACCCTCTTTCACCTGGCAGTGCTTCTGTCTTCGTGGGATCAGGTACCCTGGTATCGGGGAAACCACCAGTTGGATCTAGTCGATCCTCTAGCGAGTTTAAACCCGACGGTTCTGGTTTGACTAGTGTTGCCACTCTCGATAAGA
>NW_003307364.1:0-6796 GCF_000142945.1 Phytophthora infestans T30-4
GTGGAAAGCGACACTGGCATTCTGGGACGCTCGCCGAAATGAAGAAGTTGCAGTGGAGCATCGCCAACTGCCGCATGGAGCGTCAGAAACAGCAACAGTCGACATCGTCTGCCTGCAAACGCTGCTCAGAACCGCCAAGTATGTTAAAGCGATTGGGCGGTATTGGCCACAACGACAAAGATTCTTGCGTTTTGTGTGAGGTTTCAATGTGCTCCGAGTGCAGAGTGGAGCGGACCCTCAAGGTCCCAGACGAAAACAGCGGAAGGCTGAAAGACCAAAGTGTCGGTGTGTGTCTTCCATCTTGAGGATGTAGTGAGCGTCTCCCAGATCTTTTATTTTCAACCGTTTTGACAGTTCGGCTTTCAGTCGGTTGATGAGCCCCATGTCACGAGACATAATAGTGAGGTCATCGACATATACCACGACATTAAGTCATTCATCCCGCACTTTTTGCACGTAGATACAAAACTCTTTGTGGCAACGAGCAAAACCCATCGATGTCAAAAAGGTATGAAGAACTCTATACCAGATGCGAGGGACCTGCTTTAGCTCATATATGCTCTTTAGAAGTTCACAGACCAGCTGCTCTTGGCCTCGCTTCGCAAACCCTTGAGGTTGTTATGTAGATTTTCTTTCCTCCTTCCATGGTACCGTTTAGGAACACAGTGTGGACATCCATCCATTTGATGGATATGACAGTCCAGTATAGTCCCAATGGCTAACACCAAGCGAAGGGACTCAAACCTTGCTACCGGTGCATATACCTCGTCACAGTCAGCTCCAAATTCTTGGTGGCTACCTTGAGCAACGAGTCGTGCTTTGAATTGTTCGACAGTACCGTCAGCGTTGTATTTCACCACGAGCACCCAGTGACACGGTAGAGCCTTTCGGCCAGGCGGTAGTAGTACCAATCTCCAGGTTCTGTTCTCAATGAGAGAGTCGTACTCTAACTCTAGGGCCTGTTTCCATTGCTCCCTATGAGGTCCACGCATAGCTTCTCTGATAGATTTTGGTATGGAGACTTTGTTTTCTAGGATCTCTTCCGAGTTAGCTTTGTCCAGGATTGCCTGGAAGCACTGATAGTCCTGATATCTTTTTGGTCGTTTGGACTCTCGACGGGTCGCGTTACGGGCTGTGAAGCTTCCGCTAGCCCTGCGCTCCGTTTTTTTTTGGATACGCCTACTGCTTTAGCAGTCGCCTGCTCATATGCAGTCTGCTGTTTTACCACTGCTCCAGGTATCTCTCGCAGAGCAAATTGAGTTGTGACCTCCAAGTTGGACTGATCAAAGGCTCGATTGACAATGTTAGCTACATTGGTTGTATCAAACACCACATCTCGAGCAACGATGTATTTGGTGTTATAGACATCCCATAGTCTGTAGACCTTGGATACGACTTAGCATGCGGTACTAGCGCAATGTTCGTAAACTGAACCGGTTGGATATTTTCCGGACCATGCAAATAAAGTTTCACAGTGCCAATGTATGTATTTGTATACTTAGACCCTTCTGCAAATTTAAACATGTAACCGTTGTCGGGTCTTTTTTTCCACGAACCGGGACTCCTCACTGGATAGCCCGAACTCGCATCCTGAATCGAGTACCCAAGAGTCATTGGTCAGAAATGTTTCACTGTCAAGCAGAAAAAGATACATGGAGCTTACCGCTGTTTCCATGTTAGCTGCCATCTTGTTGACGCCTGCCACCATGTCGACGATCTGCCCATCATCGGTTGGCGCTTCCGTGACTTGTCCCCGCTGACTGACGTGTCGAAGAACGACATGGACTCGTCCATGTCCATTGGCTCGATGCCGTGCATATCTTCGTAGCCGGGTGTCAACATTGTCGTTGGCGGGCTGACAGGCGGTGGAGTTTGTGGGGCGGTTGGCTGCACCGTCTCACACGCGTTCACCGGTTTCGGTAGACAGTCCTCAACCGGGACCTGCTTGTGGGCTGGTTTCTTGATCTTGGCAGCCGACTTGCCCTTTTCTTGCGGCTTCGACCAGCAAGTGCCCACTTGTTTGCTGCGGCTCCGGATGTTCCTGCGCTTGACGTCCAGTCTCAAGTCGTACTTCATCTTTGGGCAGGCAGCAATCAGATGAGGACCGACATCATTCATGTCGTTGAACTCCCCGGCACAGTTGTGGCACGATTTATGCCCCACGTTGTAGTGCAGATCGTTGATAGGCTCGGGCGCGGCCTTTCGCTTGCCCAGTGCACTTGCCTTGGGTTTAGCTGTCCCGTCTTTACACCGCAATGCCCTTGCCCAGCGCCATGTTTTGCGCCTTTCTTTTGGTACCGAAGATGGCGACCAGGTTTTGCTCCGCCTTCTCAGCCGTGAAGTCTCCTGACCGGAATTCAATCCCTGAGCCCCACAGGTGACGCTCCGAACCGTTATTTGAACCACAGCGACGCTCGCAAATGCGGAGTACGCGATACATGGGTTCAACTTCTTCTTTATCATCGTCATCAGATGAACTCTCGGCATCCGGATCGGGTGCTGGCTTCAAAGGCGACACGTTGAGAAGGCTGACTTCCCCCTCTTCTCTCTCAGTGTCGGTTCTGAACACGAAGGGCAGCGTCAAGGGAGGGATAGCTTGCTCTCCTTCTTCGTCGTCTGACCCAAACAACAAGTGCCACAGCGGTTGGCCTTCGAGCGTATTCACATCAACATCATCTACGGATGGCTCAGTCTTGATCTCGGTCTTTAGCTCCGGCGTGCACGGCGTCGACGGGTGTTGCCGGCCGGAGTCTGACCGGGGTGGGTTTTAATGTGGAGGCATTCCATGGCGAATTGAATTGTGACGGCTCTGCAAGACGAGAACGCTCGTAGAACACTTGCCTTGATTACACAACTTCTTCTTCTACGTTGTTCTTCAACGTAGTCATTACGGACTAGTGTCTAACACTTTCCTCGGAGCTACCACGCTCCAGACTCAAGGAAGCCAGTATCGGCATCTAGTTTACTCACGGTACTACCATTCCGTGCCCAGTTTCAAGGACCTTCAATCACGGTACCACCATTCAGTACATCAGCTTCAAGGAAGCCAGTCTCCGGTGTCCAACATTATCTTAACCTCAAGTTTCGATTTCAAGGAAGCCAGTTCTGGCGACCATGAACCTGTGCAACTTGATAGCTTCCACAACCCGATAACCTGTGACATTTATCATGGGGATGGGTCAAAAGACATCTTTTGGACCTCTCAAAATTTTATGTTTTAGGTGGTCCACACCACTCGGTCACTTCAGACTACCAGCCGGTAGCTCTAGCTATTTGTCCAGAGCTCAACTCCGAAGTCTACAGCTACGACGATCTAGAAGACCCGAATTCGACCATCGTCACGCTAGTACATTGGGTGATCATATAATCAGGATACCAACCACACACTAGCCATGACTGACCACGCTCAGTCTCTTGTTCCCAGCTACGGCTGCGCTACCCTGCGCCAAGGACGCACACACTAGGACGGTGTCCCACACTGCAGATCGTGCCTCCACCTAGTTTTCCTTTACTACATTTAAAAAACCCAGAAAAACTGGCTGGTAGAATTTTTAGACAACTTAATGAACAAAGATTTCCCACAGGTGACCAGGCCAAATAGCCAGGACTTTGATAAGCATGAGATGGGACGATATGATCTTCCCGCCCAGCGTCTCGATGCTGTTCCTGCTCGCTTGCTCGCGAGCAGCCTTGAGCTGCTAAAACAGATGAGAAACGTTCTTGAAGTCTGAGTTGGCCACCCTCTCGAAATTCAGCACCAGCTCTCTCACGCCAGACGCAGTGTTGAGACCATAAGGTTTCTCAACGGCTTTCCAGATCACATTGACCGGCTCGCGCGTAAGCCGTTCGTCAGCGAGGTTCCTTGACAGCGTCTGGGTCAGAAGATCCTTGATGTAGGAATTCTGTTCCCTAAGTAGTGCTTCTTGCAGCTCGTGCGCCTGCACGCGCTTCGCCGTGCGCTCTCCTTCGAGAATCGGGACTGACGGCTGGGATGTGAGCAAATCCTCGTAGCGCGTCTGCGGATTCGCCCGATTTTGCTGAAGCTCGAGAATCGTGATGGCGTCGCTCTTAGCAGCCAGATGATCCACGAACTTGTCCTTCCAACCAGCAAAATGCGCCTTGTTCCAGTGGAACTGCAGCCTGGTTATGTTGGTCTCAGAAGGCTTGTCCATCTTATTTGAAATGTTCGAATGAACGCTGTAGAGTAGCTCTCAAAACAGTTTTTTTACTTTTACTCTTAACTACCTATTTTATATACTTGTGCTCAGTCTGAGGCAGAAGAAGAAGTGAGCTCGTCCGAGGACGGCATCTCTCCCTTCTGCCCTGAAGTCCTCATCGCACTCGTGTTTGGCTGACAGACAGCCTGTGACGGGGTCACACAGCACCTTGCGCAAGAGGAAGTTATCTTCCGAGAGTATACAAACTCTCAGTAAACGGCAGTTCACAGGTCCCCTCCTTTATTAAAGAGAGCGAAGTGACCTAAATAAGGTAGATTGTAAACTGAGTATATTTATAGGTAGGTTAAGTAATACAAACTGTTAGTTACCTATAGAAATGCAATGTCATTTAACCAATGGTTGGCTTTGAACGACCTTGGTACCTTGTACCAAATATCTCGGAGTATGACGTCCTGAAGTGTGAAGTGTCACACTTCATGTAACCAGGGTACACTTAGGGCTACGTACCCCGTTACACAGCCTCTGCCTGCTGGTGCACTGTATCCAAGTGCTCTTAGGATCTGTTTAACCCAAGTACTTACTATTGTTTTAATGAAAGTTAGTATTTTATTGTGTTGACACACTTAATTCTGACCAGCATCTACCGACGCTTCGCCGCCTTCGGCGACTCGGCGTCTGATCGCCATACTGGCCAATACTCCCACTAAGTACTTAAGGAAAGCTCAAGATCCATCACTCCTAGCTGATGCCTCAGCTTTAGGAATTGTTTGGCTGGCAATGCCTTTGTCAGAATATCGGCCGCCATCTTTGCTGTGGCATTATAGGTTATCTTGAGATGACCATGTTCTACCAGATCTCTCGTAAATCGATACCGTATTTCGATGTGCTTGTTTGCTTTGTGGTTTCCTGGGTTTCTGACGATGCTGATGGCAGCATTGCTGTGTCAGCAGATTTGCACCGGACCATTTTGTAGAAATCCCATTTCTCGTAGAAGATCCATAGCCACTCGCTCTCATTGGCACCTTCGCTTAGTGGTCTGAGTTCTGCCTCAGCAGTAGAGAGAGAAAATGCTCCTTGCTTGCTACTTCACCAGGACACGCCATTTTAATCACATAACCGGTGACTGATTTACGTTCTTTTGGTTGAATCGCGAAGCTCGCGTCTGTGTACACTTCGTGAGTCACGGCACTCTCTTTTCCATCGAGTAGTAGACCGTACGTCGACGCCCCTTTCAAGTATTTGAGGACCCGTCTAGCCGCTTCCCAGTGTGTACGATTGTAGCACGATAGGAACTTGCTTAATTATCTCACCGCGCTGGCAATGTCAGGTCGTGTTCCACGAACCAGGTATTGGAGTGATCCAGCTACGCTTCTGTAGTCGAAAGGCTGCGCTGTTATTTGCGCAGCATACATCTTCGTCTCAGCTTCCAGTGTCAAACCTGGTACTTGTGGGGCTAGTACAGGTGAACTGCTCACCATGTTGTACTTAGCTATCAGCCCAGCGATATACTTGCGTTGTGAGATCATCGTCGCTTGCTGCGTCGCACTTCCATCTTGAGGATGTAGTGAGCGTCTCCCAGATCTTTTATTTTCAACCGTTTTGACAGTTCGGCTTTCAGTCGGTTGATGAGCCCCATGTCACGAGACATAATAGTGAGGTCATCGACATATACCACGACATTAAGTCATTCATCCCGCACTTTTTGCACGTAGATACAAAACTCTTTGTGGCAACGAGCAAAACCCATCGATGTCAAAAAGGTATGAAGAGCTCTATACCAGATGCGAGGGACCTGCTTTAGCTCATATATGCTCTTTAGAAGTTCACAGACCAGCTGCTCTTGGCCTCGCTTCGCAAACCCTTGAGGTTGTTATGTAGATTTTCTTTCCTCCTTCCATGGTACCGTTTAGGAACACAGTGTGGACATCCATCCATTTGATGGATATGACAGTCCAGTATAGTCCCAATGGCTAACACCAAGCGAAGGGACTCAAACCTTGCTACCGGTGCATATACCTCGTCACAGTCAGCTCCAAATTCTTGGTGGCTACCTTGAGTAACGAGTCGTGCTTTGAATTGTTCGACAGTACCGTCAGCGTTGTATTTCACCACGAGCACCCAGTGACACGGTAGAGCCTTTCGGCCAGGCGGTAGTAGTACCAATCTCCAGGTTCTGTTCTCAATGAGAGAGTCGTACTCTAACTCTAGGGCCTGTTTCCATTGCTCCCTATGAGGTCCACGCATAGCTTCTCTGATAGATTTTGGTATGGAGACTTTGTTTTCTAGGATCTCTTCCGCGTTAGCTTTGTCCAGGATTGCCTGGAAGCACTGATAGTCCTGATACCTTTTTGGTCGTTTGGACTCTCGACGGGTCGCGTTACAGGCTGTAAAGCTTCCGCTAGCCCTGCGCTTCGTTTCCTTTTGGATACTCCTACTACTTTAGCAGTCGCCTGCTCATATGCAGTCTGCTGTTTTACCACTGCTCCAGGTATCTCTCGCAGAGCAAATTGAGTTGTGACCTCCAAGTTGGACTGATCAAAGGCTCGATTGACAATGTTAGCTACATTGGTTGTATCAAACACCACATCTCGAGCAACGATGTATTTGGTGTTATAGAC
>NW_003307365.1:0-6801 GCF_000142945.1 Phytophthora infestans T30-4
GTCTGTGCTATAAGAAGTTGGGATATGCCTACATGTTGTTAAGGCAACCGGATTTGCTGGGGTTGCATGTCCTGGTATGCCAGTTCCTTTACAAAGATTTGTGCGGCCGGCACAACAATCGCGCACTGCAGCTCGGCGGATTGCGAATGGCGACGTAGATACAGACAAGAACGAAAAGTCGGGTTTGTTTGAAAAGGAAGTGCGTTGGTGCGGCAAGATAATTAGCGGGAATGGCGCTCATCCCTGAAAGGATCCGAGCGCTGCAAGCATTGCCGTATCCGACGACTGCTGGTGAACTTAAGCCATTTTTGTGTGCTACAAACTGGATGCGTGATTCATTGATTGACTATGCTCGGATGGCAAGACCGCTTCAAAGCCGGTTTGACAATGCACTGTCGCGAGCTTCTCGGTGGACTAAGCGAGTAGCCGCGGGGATTGCAGTCTCCAAAATCGGTGAAGTTAATATTAACTTTGGGTGGAGTGGAACAGGAAGCATATTATGAAATGAAGCAAATCCTATCGACCAGTGTGTCTCTGGTCTTGCCAAAGAACGGGTCGACGATGTGTTTGTTGACGGACGCTAGTGATTCTGGCTGGAGTGTAATTGTTTCTCAGGTACACCAGTGGATACGTCATAAAGCAGTACATGAGCAGCAACGCGAGCTCCTGACCTGCATGAGCGGCACATTTACGAGATCGCAGTGCAATTGGAGCATCATAGAGAAAGACGCATTTCCTATATTGTGCGCCTGCGATAAATTTAGCTATTTACTTCTGCGGCTGGGTGGCTTTAAGCTGTACTGCGATCACCGCAACCTCTTATACGTTTTCGCGCCTAGTATATAGGTCAAGAAACATATTAGGGGGGAAATTGCTCAGATGGTCGACCAAGCTGATGGATTATCGATACGAAGTCGAACATTTAGAAGGAAGTGCCAATGTCTGGGCCGACACGGTGTCCAGGTGGACCGGTAATCACGAGCCTTCCGTCCGACTTAACATGATGAAACTCAGGAAACGGGCTCGCCAATAGCCCGATGACACGGTGCAGCGACCCAAACGCCGGCGACGCAGGAAGAACAAGCCTGCGGCACTAATCGCACATGACGAGCAGCCTTAGCGTATTTTGGTACATCAACTACGACCACTTGATGACTCAGAATTGGAATGACCAACCTTTGACGCTATCCGTGCCGTACAACAGCAGCACGCATCCGAGTGCCGCCGGCAAACAACTGGCGATGACGACACTGGATGGTTCATCGAGAACCAACCTGTGGATTCCTAGAACAGCGTTTTCACTAACTCCGAGACTTCTCATAATTTCTCACTGTGGATATCAAGCCCACCGAGAACTCGAAGCAATGATTACCAGTGTTAGTCGTAGCTTCAATGTGCACCACCTTCGGTCTCGTGTTGATCATTTTCTCTCGACCTGCTTGATGTGCAAGCACGTGGAAGGAGCCAACGTTGTACAGCGCCCATGGGAGCCTACTAATCGGACAAACGAGCGAAATGGCGCTCGATTTCTTGTCACTTGGTGACACATTTGCTGGAGACAGCTACTTGCTGGTGATGAAAGATGAGGCCACGCATTTCACGGAGCTGACTCCATATGCTACCCCTACAAGCACAGTTGTGGTGGACGCGATGCTCGCGTGGCACAGCAGGTTTGGGTTGCCCCACCTCTGGAGAAGCGACCAAGGATCCCATTTCCGAAAAGAGTAGACGCATGAAAGCACGGCATGACTTTACTGTTGCGTACTCGCCGTGGATAAACGGTAGTGTTGAGCGAGCGAACCGTGATATCATTCGAGTATTGCGAACTCTCTGCCTCGAGTACAAGGTGTCCACGCACGATTGGGCGCTTTGTGACAATGCTGCAGGCCAACTTGAGCCACACAGCGGTGCCTTCACTGGGAAACCGAGCTCCGGTGGAGCTTTTCTGTGGTTTACCAGTACCACCACCTCTCCACCTTTGCATGGATCCTAAACAACGAAAAATCATGGAGATTCCTCAGCAGCCAGAGGTGATATCGAGCTGGCTAGAGGAACTGCGCAGCAGTATTCGTGACCTGCACACACCAATGATTGAAGAGCAGGCACGACAGACCGTGCGCAACCAAAGACAGCAGAAATTAGCCCGACGTCCGAACTTCGACATCGGCGACTATGTGCTACTGTCACGGGTAGACCAAAAGCACTACGATAAGCTGTTGGTCACTTGGGTCGGGCCATACCAAGTCGTACGTGCCGACCCGCATTCTTTTGCTGCTCGACACTTATTAACGGGTGATATATCCGATGTGTACCCTTCTCGGTTTAATTATAATGCCAACAGTACATGTAAGTACCTATGAAGTCACGGAAGAACTTCGTGGTCACATTGCGGCCCAAGGACTGGTACTATCTGTGCAAAAATTACTACCTCGAAGTACAAGTTTAGTGGAATGAATCCATTCACGATTTTGAAGTACTCGTACGATGGAAAGGGTTGGAGCCGATTGAAGACTCCTGGGAGCCCGTACAACAACTGAAGAAGGACATACCTGTCCTACTAGCTCAGTTTGCAGAAAATACGGACGACGAGAACTTCAAGCGGCATGTAGCCGCACGGAACAACACCAAGCCAAAGCCAACAGGACGGCTGCCACGGAAAGCACAACGGAGCGTGCATTAATGAAGTGGTGAAGGCTTGGAATTTTGTACTCAGATGTATCCTAGGTAGACCAGTCGGTCATCCTCTAGCCCCGACCTAGAGTCTAGGTCCGTGAGCTAACCCAGGTATCACCTTCGCCCTTCAGACTCACGAAGCCGTCGCTGGCTTCGAAACCTGCACGCCGCATGTAGCGCAGCCTCGTGGTGTCTCGACAAATCTTGTCATGCATCTACAGGGTATGTGTCCTCATACTGGAGTCTCTACGAAGTGCATGACATTTCCTGTGATCGTTCGTACTCTCGATATTATGAGCTGGGTCTCGCGTCCACGGTGTCGACACGAACATCTTGACCTTGTGTAACCACCAGGTTACACCGCTGTACGCACCGCGATTCACCAACGTCTTCGCTACCAGAAAATGCTCTCTTTGAATGGCACACCGCAGCGGGGTAGCCCAGTCACTTGACCGACGTACGTCCAGTGCTGCACCTGCGTGGATAAGTGCTTCCACAACTTCGACATGCGCTGCGTCGAAGAGATATTGAGGCTCAGAGCTTGACGTCGCTGGTGGCGTGTCAGTGCTGAAGGCGTTGGGATAGTCACACGCGTGGTGCAGTGCTGTCATCCCACGTGCGTCCAGAGCGTTGACGTCTACAGTACCTCTGGACGTCCAATCAGGAAGCGTACAATATCTGCACGACCGAGTCGTGCAGCCAAGTGCAGTGGTGTCATTTGCTGTGGTCCACTAGTGCGATCGTCCGCATCTAGCGCTGCAGCTATCACTAAGAACTTGAGAATCTGTACGTGGCCGCTCTCGGTCGCGAAGTGGAGGCAGGTACCCAGCTCGGGTCCATACTCGAAATTTGTACCCAGAGGCGCGGACGCGTCCGTGCGTGCACCTTTCTGAAGCAGAACTTGAAGCACTTCCAGCTGGTTGTATCGTACTGCGAGTAGTAGTGCTGTGAGGGCCTGTACGTCGCGGATCTCCGTGTCGGCGCCATGTCGGAGCTGGATTCGAGCTGCGTCTGCTCGGCCGCTGCGTGCGTACAAATGCAGCAAAGCGCTCGTCGTCCAGTCGGACATTTCTGTGCAACTGCAGCGACCCCTTTGAACCATGACAAGTGTGTGTGTTTCTACTGCTCAGTTGAGTTGTGAGCGACTTAAGTGAGGGGATCCAGTGGCTACAACTCAGTGTGGTATATGGTTGAGAAAATGAGCTCATGCAGAAGCGGCAGCGATGCAGCTGAGCGCTTCCTCACGCTTTAGCAACTTCTTCACACGGCCCCCTTGCCTGTCAAGGAGGAGGGAAGGGGGGGGGCGTGCGAACAAGTTGACTTGAACGTTTCGCCTTGAACGTCAAGTGAAAGTTCGCGTGCGGGGGAGACCCAGTGGAGGTGAATGGTGGATGTCATCCACTGGATGAGGTCAATGGCGGACTCTTAATGTGCAAGACATATTAGATCTCCTGCAGAAGGCCACATTTTGACAACGACTAGCGAAGCTTTCGAACGAAAGAACGCTAGTTTTTTACGTTCGACAAAGTAGTAGAGGACAAGAGTAATGATGCTATCAACAGTATTCACCTGAATTAAACACGAGCCTCTCTCGCTTACTCCCAGTTGGTGTCTGCACGAACACTTTCTGGAATGGCAATGGTAATTTTCATCGACGCGGCATCGCTGGCATCGGCTTCCCGACGGCAACTCCAGCCACGCTTGGACTCGTTCTTTTCATGCAGCGCTTCCAGCACCATCAGCAGATTTGGAGGAGCATGTCTTTGCTCTGCAATAATGAGAATGGCTCCGTATCCAATGGCACTTGCGTCCACCATGCCCTGCACTGTAGTATTTGGTGCAGGAACCGGAGGAGGAGCAGTGACGTTTGAAGGTGCAGAGGAGCGATTTGAAGACGGTACCGGGTCAGTACTGTTTGACCAGACTGAATAACGCGAAGGCGCAGGCGCTGGCGTGGAGCTCCACGCAGACGATGACGCTGGAGCCGACGCAGTTGCCAGTCGTCCACTGTTCCCACTGGGGAACAGCGAGATGATCGTGGACTTGGCACTACGTGGTTGCACGAGTGCCTCCATGGTGTTCCAGTCACGCACCAGGGCACAAGTTACAAGAGCTGAGAAGAGATACCGCTTGGGATCGATGTTAAACTGTTCGCGTAGAGGCCCCGGTTGACACGAACTGTGACGTGTGTGAGACTTTTTGGCGTCACCGTGGTACAGCATCGAGTAGCGTAGGAACTCGCCTACAGTCATGCGATGCACGCATCTCCGAGGGAACGCCAGCCATCGTGGATCAAGCTCTAGACGCTTCACATTGGCAGTGATAGCAGCCACCCATTGACGCTGCACTTCAGGCGAGAAGGAGTCTAAAATCAACTCTTCGTTCCCAGCTGCGTCACAGATTTTGACGCAGTAAGGACGCAGAGAAAACTTGCCACGGTAGTCCAGAGGCTCGATCTTCATGCCTCTGGCAAGTGGGAGACTCCCCTTCTTGTTGCCTTTGCCTGTTTTATCATGGAATGGGTTCTTGGACTTCTCTACATGTAGTTTGCCTTCTTCGTGCTTAAAGTACACGATCTCCTTCTCAGTCAGTTGAATGTATCTCATCCTCCAATTGGCCTGTAAGTTGCCTACGCCTCTCGCTCGTTTGTCCAGATTCGCTGCCATAGAGCGGACTTCGGGTGCAGTGTTGGCATCTTCCTGTTCAGTCTGGAGCTGGAGCTTGGACAGTGCCACGTACTCGTGCAACAGATCCAAAATCCACACGGGGAAGCGATGACGGTAGAACTTCGCGATGTCCAGCACGTCGTCCGTCACTTTTAATGAGCGACTGAGCTCTCTGTCGTAGAATACTAAGGATAACAACATGGCTGCCAGCTCGCGGTATCTCTGGGTAGCTGCGTACAGGTCTAGTAGGCCACGTAGCGCACTTAGTGACACCGTCTCGTTCGTGACCATACACTGCTCTACCAAATAGTGGACCCATTGGCTGAGCGATAACGGGAGGGCAGCTAGTTGCTTGCGGAATAGCGCGGGCGCCATCGTCTCGGACACGAAGAGCAGCACGTCCAGGATCACGGCCGAGCAGCCCGTGGCCTCCGCGGCGCTCATCAGTGCGCATTTGTCGCCGAAAGAGCGCAAAGGAAGACGGTAAAGGTCGCGGAAATCACGCACTGCGTCATCAGGCAGTTCGTTCTCGTCCAGTAGGCCTAAATGCACGCACAAGAGCTGCGCCACGGCGTCCTCCGCTGCCATTATTCACTTTGGCGTCAAATTGAAGAATCAGATGAAAGCTAGCTCAGAAAAATCAAGTTTGATAATGAATACCTTTAATTAGGGCCTACTAAGTAATTTAAAGGACGTAATAAGATAATTACTTGTAGAAACACATCATTATTAGAAAAAAAACCTTACTCAAAATCTCTTTTGAAAATTAGCAAAATTAAAAGTGGTTTTTTGTAGCTCCGGCACATTTTTACTCTTGAGGTATGGCAACCGGTACTACAGTACAAACGGGGTTCCAAAATTGTGCCACCTGAATGGGTAAGACGTGTTTTGCCCATTCAGTGTTAAGTTCGCACTTGCTAGTCAACCAGTTGTGAACGAGCGGCTGTGGGTATCCGCGATGCCTGGAGCTGCGGACGCGAAGGCGCTGGCTACGGCCATGCGCCAGACGCTTAACCTGCCGGCCACGCGCTTTCCGATGCGGGCCAATGCGGCCGTGCGTGAGCCGCAACTGCACGCGCGTTGCGTGTCTGCGGCCTACGCGGAACAGGCAGAGGACACGACGCGGCCGCTGTTCGTGCTTCACGACGGTCCGCCATTTGCCAACGGTAGCCTGCACATGGGCCACTTTTTGAATAAGACACTTAAAGATATCATTAACCGGTATCAACTTCTACGTGGCCGACGCGTGCAGTACGTGCCCGGCTGGGACTGTCACGGCTTGCCCATCGAGCACAAGGCGCTGACGATGCTGCAGCTCTCGGCCGATGAGCTGTCACCTGCCCAGGTGCGCGCACTGTCCCGTCAGCTGGCCCGACAGGCCATACAGGAGCAGCAGAAGGACTTTGAGCGCTGGGGCGTACTAGCCGACTGGTCTGGCGCCGAGGACAGCGTCTACTTGACT
>NW_003307366.1:0-6804 GCF_000142945.1 Phytophthora infestans T30-4
GTCGAATCCCCGCACTCGACGCCGACTTTCTGCGTTCGTAAGCCGAACGGAAAGTGGCGTCTGGTTCACGCTTATAACAAGCTGAACAACGCAACGGTGCCGGCCCAAACACCGATCCCACGAAAGGATGTGTTGTTGAACAACATGGCCGGGAGCGTACTGTACAGTGCGCTGGATTTGGTAGACGGATACTACCAAATCCTGATGCGAAAGAGTGACATCCCGCTCACCGCGGTGAGCACTCCAAGCGGCATGCGTTGGGAGTGGCTCGTCATGCCGCAGGGCTTGTCTAACGCCCCGGCGACGTTCAATCGCCTGGTGACGCAATTGTTCCGCCCTTTGCGTACCTTCGTACAGACTTACTTCGACGACATCTTCGTCCATAGCCGTGTCGAGGGATGCAAGACGGCCATAGAGGTGCATCTGGGGCACCTCCGTCGAGTGCTGGACATGATGATAGCGAACAAGCTCTACGCTAACATCGACAAGTGCGTATTCGCGTCACCAGAGATTAAAGTTCTCGGTTGCTTCGTAAGCAACGTGGGCGTTCGGGCTGACCCCGACAAGGTCAAGGTCATAGCAGCATGACCAACGCCCCGATCCCAGAAGGATCTTCGAAAGTGGTTGGGCTTTGCCAACTACCTTCACAGGTACAGCGCAGGGTACGCGGGCTTCGCCAAGCTCTTGTCGAGCCTCCTTCAGACGGACGTCGACTGGCACTGGGAGCAAGAGCACCAGGATGCCTTTGACTGTATCAAGGCCAGTCTCCAAGAGGCCCCTGTCCTGGCCCTGCCGAACGAGACGAAGCCTTTTAGCGTCGTCTGCGATGCCTCCGATTACACCATCGGGTGTGCACGGCTGCAGGCCGACACGGCTGGACATGAACGAGTCATCTCGTTCCAGTCCAGGCAGCTCAAATCCGCCGAACGGAGCTACCCTGTCCACGACAAGGAGCTCCTGGAAATGAAGTATGTCCTTGTGAAGTTTCGGGCTCACCTTCTGGGCTCACGGCCCTTCGTGATCTACACAGACCACGCATCCTTGAGGACGGCGACAAATTCGCCTCACCTCTCCCAGCGAATGGCGAGGTGACTGTCCTTCTTCGCGGAGTACAACTTCCGCGTCGAGTACAAGCCGGGCAAGCTCAGCGTGCTTGCGGACGCCCTCTCTCGGCGTCCAGACTACGAGTTGGCCCACATCACACTGGTGCCAACGGATCTATATGATCGGATACGCATGGTGTATTGAGAGGATGAGGCTGTCGCGCCTATCGTCACGTTCCTCACGGCAGGAACAAGCGTGAAGTCCGACTGGCTTTCGTCGCGACAGCGCTCACGGCTCCACCGATATGAGTTAAAGGAGGGCCTCCTCTATTATCGGGCGGAGCCCACTGATCCTCCACGGGTGGTCGTACCCAACGACGAGGATCTGAAGTTCGACATCCTCGCGGAGGCGCATGACGCGCCCTCCAGCGGCCACTTGGGCCGCGAGAAGACCTTTCTGTCGGTCTCTCAGTCCTTCTGGTGGACCCACATGTACAAGTGGGTCGCCCGGTACGTCAAGACATGTGAAACATGTCAGCGGGTCAAACCCGCAGGGCACTCTTCGGCTCCACTACAGAGCCTGCCCGTACCGGCTGGTTGTTGGAAGTCGATGAGTCTTGACTTCATCTTTGGACTTCCCGCCGACGGACACGGCAACACCAAAATTTTGGTGCTCGTGTGTCGGCTGAGCAAAATGGTACATCTCGCTCCTGAGCCCGTTACCGTCACAGGCGAACAAATTGCGAGGTTGTTCGTCGATGGCGTGTTCCGCTATCACGGTCTCCCGGAGACGATTGTCTCGGACCGAAACCCGAGGTTCACGGCTGCATTTTGGAAAACGCTGTTTCCCTTACTGGGAACTCGTCTGCAGATGTCCACTGCGGATCATTCCCAGACAGACGGCCAGCAAGAGCGCGTCAATCGAGTGCTCGAGGACACTCTGCGAAGTGTGTGCGCGGAAGCCCCGCGTACATGGTCGACGCAGCTTCCAGTTGTTGAGTTTGCGCTCAACAACGCGGTGCATGCGTCCACGGGGTTTGCGCCGTTCTACTTGAATGGCTTCTGCCATCCCAGCGTGCCTCTCACTCTTCGAGGAGACACTGACGCCTCTATTCTAAGTGGGGGAGAGGCTCGGAAAGCTCTTTCCTCCCAGGTCTCAGATGTGAGACCGGTTTCGCTGCGGAAACAAGTAGAATCCTTTGTGGATACCAAGCTGAGCGTTATCAGCAGGGTCTGCGATGCCATGGTAGCGGCCCAGGACAGACAAAAGGAGTACTCCGACAAGCATGGAAGAGGAAACTTAATTATATTTGAGATGGGGGACTTAGTGTTACTAGACACGAGGAACCTACCTCTTGACACTGTCAGCTCTGTCGGCAGCAACAAGCTGAAGCACCGCTTCATCGGACCATTTGCAGACATGGTGCGTCGTACACCATCGACCTGCCAAAGTCAGTGACGACGCACCCGACGTTCTATGTTGGACGTCTTAAGCGGTATTTTGATCCGCAGGGGGTTGCTGACTCGCAGACCCACCTTGGCCCAGCTCCTCGAAGCGAGGGCCGACCACAGACGTCGACGTGAGCGTCGGAGCAGGCACCCAAGCCTCAGTCTGAACGGCAAAGTTGCGGTCGAGACCGTACGCAGGAGGGGCTCCGTACGAACGGACCCCGGAGCCATACGCCGAGTACGTTGAGTACACCGGGTACGCACCATACGCATACGACTGGGAGTGCATCGAAGGCGGCTCTGGACGTGGCAGCAGAGCCTCGATCCGTCGGATCATGCGAAAGGCCTCGTCCAGATCGGACGAACAGGCCCGTCGGTCCATTCGCAGATGCAGGCTTGTGACCTCACGCTCCAACAGATCCAGGCGACCTGCAAGACGGGCGAGCTCGCCCTGACTCCCGGCCTGGGCGGCAGCATTTCCGCCAGCCCCAAGGCCAAGTGCAATCTCAAGCACGAGGACGCGTTGACGGAAGCGGTCATCCTCAGGGTCATGTGTCGGACCCACAGGAAAAGCACTCGGACGAGGGTAGTGTTCGGAAGGCGCCGAGTACTCGTACTCGTACGAGGGCACCTCCGCCCCTGCTTGACCGGAATGGAGAAGCCCACTTCCACGTGGAGCGGATCCTCCAGGAGCAACGGCGTCGCGGTAAGCGACAGCTCCTCGTGAAGTGGAGGGGTTATGCTCACTCCGATAACTCGTGGAACCGATCAAACGGCTCCTGATTGACTGTCCGAAAGCTGTCGCAATATGGGAACAGGAGCGGCGTCAGCTTCATAAGTAGTCCGGGGCTTCTTGCCCGAACGGGGTACGGACGTTGACGACACTCCGTACCCGCGCTCGTGTGAGCGCTAGAAGCCGCGCTTTAGAATGTCCCTTGGCAGCATGCGCTTGCTGACCATGTGGGCAAACGGAACACGAAGATCACGCTGGTCAAGGATGCGGGACAACAGCTGATCTTCATGGAGTTCCCGTAACTCCGAGGGTGAGTACTTGAGAGACTCCGCCCAAGCCCAGAACATGTCCTCACATGAGTTCCAGTTAGGACAGTTCTCGGAAAGAACCCAGGGGTAGCCCCAAAGAGGGTAGAGATCACCCCGGTTCTTGGTCTTCTTACGACACATCGTAAAGTGGGATACGGCGTGGCGCGAGAAGCACACATCGAGCCGCCTCCAAGTTGTCGACAAACAGCTGCTCCTTCTGAACAAGGGTACGCTCGTAAATGCCCCTAGAGGTGTGGCCACCAACAAGGCCACGAGGAGCGACGAGAAGCTCCAGGAAGAGGTCAGCCCCAGAGCTCTCCTCGGGAGGCCAATACCCTCTTGAGATGATGGCAGCTCCCTGGCTGACGGGTGCCACCACCTAACCCCCACGCATACGCTGGGCAGCTTGGAAATCCTCCTGCTGCTGGTCGAGGTCGTTAGAGATCTCCCGGGGCACTGGAATATCATCCTCTCCCTCCTCCCCCTCGTCCTCTTCATCTGAGGAACCGAAGAGGCCCCGACGGAGTGCCCAGTCTCTTTTTCCTCGCGGAGTGGAGACTTCGAAGCCGTACGCTTCTTAAAGGGCTTAGCGCCTTCGGCTTTAGCGGCCTTAGTACGCGCAAGGCCCTCGGCAAGCGAGAGACGTTTGAGAAGTTTCTCTTCCTCGTCATAGCCAGCGTTGGGAGAGCTCTTAGCCTTGACGGCCGGACTCTCAGAGCACACAGACGTCCTGGGACTGTGATCACCGTGATCACTAGCGAGCGATTGCACGCTGCCGTTCTTGTGCTCGCTGGACACTGGGATGCGCCCTCCCGTAGAGCCCACAGCAGCATCGTGCATGCTCCCGGACTCGGCTTCGTCCTCACTGCCCGGGTCGAACTCACATTCAGCGAACCGAGGGTTCGGACGGTTGTCTGGGGAGGCCGAGGGTGACGGGCTGCGGCGCTTGCTCAAATGCTTGCCCACAGCCGCACCACCAGTTGATCCGATCGCCTCGCAGGCCACCTTAGTAGCCTTCTGGAGTGCCGAGTCTTTGCCGTGAGGCTTAGTGCTCTTGGCTTGTGCCTTTCCGGCAGCAGCCTTGGAGCGTGCCTTCGCACTGCTCTTCGCAGTGCCACGGGGCATGGTAACGGTCGATGTGGAGACCAAGAAGAAGAGCGCTCAAACTGCTGCTTGAGGCTCCAACTGTGAAGTGAGCCTCCGCCGCGCTCGCGCGGCCAAGTCGATGTATTTCGACTTTGAGAATGAAAGTTTGTGACGTACACTTCTTCATTCGGATTGGTCGGTAAACTAAACCTAAGTGGGGGAGGATGTAACGGGGTACGTAGTCCTAAGTGTACCCCTAGTTACATGAAGTGTGACACGTCATACTTCGGGATATTTGGTACAAGGTACCAAGGTCGTCCAAAGCCAACCATTGGCTGATGACATTGCTTTCTATAGGTGACTTATAGTTTGTATTTAATTCAAGCTTAACCTACCTATACATATACTCAGTTTACAATCTACCTTAAATTGGTCACTTCGCTCCCTTTCGTTAAAGGGGACCTGTGAGCTGCCGATCACTGAGGGTTTGTAAGCTCTCGGAAGCCAACTTCCTCTAGCGCAACGTGCTGTATGACCCCGTCACACCGTTCTTACGGTGGCACCTGTTGCCAACCGTACCTCCAAAACACTTCGAGGTGTTTTAACTTCCTCGATTTAGCTTTGGGAGACTTTCTAGTCGAGCAAAGTTGTTCGACGCATCTGAGTCAACTAAAGCACGAAGACAGCCTGCTCTCTTCGATGTCACTTTCAGGATGATAATATTTGGCTTGTCATCTTGCTTCTTGAAGCGAGAATCCCTCTCGCTGCGGGCTGCCGTCCTCTGTGTCGCGTGTCCGTTGTAGACACGCGCGACTGCAATATCGTCCCGAGCGACACTTTCGTAGCAGCAGCATCGCGCTGCTCGCTCACGATGAATCCCAGAGTAACACGGTGTTGCTCTGTCAGCGACAGCGTACGTAGCATTGTCGCTACGGCTGCATATCCAATGACTGTTGACAGTCTTTGGAGAGCTGCCCACTCTGGATCTGCCAGATGGGGACAATCTGCACGCACAATGTGCGTGGCAGAAGCATTCGGGCTACGCATGGACGGATTCCTGTCCATGAGTGGGTTCTCCGCCTCATGTTCGAATTCCATACGAACTCGCTAGTTAGTCTGTCGTTGGACGGACTACTGTACAAAGTGCTACCAGGTGTAATAGGCCTACTTAAAGCCCACGACTTCGGCTTACACGTTAGCGCACGTGTATGAGGAAGCGTAAGTTGCGTTTCCCTTAGATTAACTATACTTTCGTCCGAAAGTATAGATTTACGTAAATAGGAAGGCAAAGCCGTTTCCTGGTAAAAAAAATATGAGAGCTGTTCATTTGTTTCTTTGGGTTTCCCCCTAATCTAATATTCTTAATGAAAGGTATTTATCAACGAATGGCTGACAGAATCCTATTATTTTAATTGGTTGAAGATACTGGCTTTCAATTAATGAGTGCCTTGAATGCATGCAGACCAACAGTCTACCAAATGTATCCATTGGTGTATCTAACACCAATGTGGAAACCTCTTTCGTAGCCAAGTTCTGTGTGCCGCTTAAGGATGAGATTTCGTCGTAGAGGACGGAGATCAATAGAATCGTATCCCATCGAAATTAGCTTGCTCGGTCGAGCAGGGTGACCATGGCGATGAAGTTTCTTAGCTGATCGACGAAGCACGAACACTACCTACTTCCACGCGGAAAAGTGGGCTTGAATCACCTTCCTTCTCCAGTAAAACAAGGCAATAAACATCTGCTATCCGTCGTCTCTATCCAGACTGGATCCTCTCTCTGTTGGTCTCGGGGTGGATCCAGCTCCTGTGTTAGGTCCTCTTCTGACGTCATACCACCTGGATCCCTTCGTTGATCCGACATCTCCCGGGCCAGAGCTTGTTGGATTTTCATCCGGACAGCTGGAGCGGTCATCGCAGCAAAATCTATCTCTCTTAATTCATACAACACCGCGGCAAACAGGGCGTAATCCTCGATGAACCGACTGTAGTAGTTCAAACTGCCCAAGAAGGATTGCATCGCTCGTAACGACTGTGGGAAGGACAAATCGACTAATGAAGACAGGTCCTTAGGATTCGCCTCCAATCCCTCCTTGGAAACTCGATGGCCCAAGTAATCCACCTTGCGCATCCCCCAATAGCTCTTAACCACACTGATAGAGAGATTCCACTTAGTACACGCCGAA
>NW_003307367.1:0-6852 GCF_000142945.1 Phytophthora infestans T30-4
GACGATCCAGCCGCGGTTAATCATTACTTCAAAGAGCCATAGGAAAAAAGTTAGCGAGGCAATCCCTACCCCGGTGTATATAATTTGTTTGCCTCCAAGCATTTTCCAGCCAAGCAGGAACAGCGGAATATTAAGCAGCAGAGTGGTCAGAATACCTCAGAATGAGATATGGACGGCCCTGATGGATTAATTTCACGGTACTGCGTGCGCGTAACCTCGGTCGACATTCGTACGACACTAATATCGGTTGGAGAAAGAGATAATTACTTGAAGTCGCATAACGTCACTCTCAAAGAGAGAATAACGTGTAGTCACTTAACACCACTCAGGTTGTCATCGCATATTTGTTCTTTCCGGTTCAGCTAGGACCATTCAGGTTGTCGTCGCATAATTTCTCTTTCCGGTTCAGTTGGGAACGCGCTGTTACCTAGACCACACTGCGTGCTAAGAGTGGCTTCGAGAGATTCTGGAGCGGCGAACTAGTTCGTTGCCGGAAGTAGATTGTCATCGGGGGAGGGTGCCGAGATCTCCGTCTTTGGTGAAGTGGGCGCCTAGCTTTTCCTAGTGTGCGTTAAGCTCACGGTGATGGCGATATGCGCAGCTTCGATGGAGGCGGAGTCAACGACCGATGAAGCGCCAACTCAAGAACACGTGCTACAGCAAAAACGTCTAGGTGAAGATACTTAGAAAAAAAACTTCTTTTTCCTGAAATTTGTTTTTCGGAAAACTCCGGTCTACCATACAAGCTGACGTGGTCAGGCGAGAAATCAAGCTCAGAAAACGTGGATCTGCTGGTATGGAACGTAACGGGGGCACTCGCGCTTTACACAGCTGGTGCAGCGTCGCCCAAGGGGCCAAATGAGCGACTGCATAAGGTCCGAGCCATTGCGGGCAAATGCTAGTCGAAAGAATACGAAGGTACTTTTTGTAAGATACAGAGTAATAAGTCAGAGCTTTAGCTTTGAAGATAATACCCTCCCCCCGCCAAAAAATCTAGTTACAGGTTTATCTAGATTTTATTTGACCCTTTATCTGGAATTTATGCAGAAACCTTCGAAAAGTTCTTACTCGTTACCATAATGCACCGAAGAACTTTTGCATGTTGTCAGAGCATTTTTCAGATGCGTGGCTATCTCGACAACCGATTCGACTATAAGAACCGAGACACTGTAAGAATGCATGCCTTTTTTGCAACTAAACGTGCTACTCAGATTTGATTGATTGAAATGATTGTGTTGAAGTGTACAGATCTACACTCGCAGACCCAGATGCCCACCTCAATTTCGGTCCTTTCGTAAAGCTCCTAAGATGCTAGTTACCGAAAGCTGCTTACCATAATCAGTATAAACTTTGTCAATCGCAGTGTCACTCGTGAAACCCGACCGAACCAGCTTTGACACGACGTCCCAAAACACTTTTCTCCGTGAGAATGCGAACTTGTTTGCGCCTCGTTCAATGGCTGTGAAGTCCTTCGCTGCTTTAAAGTCGCCGCACCCGAATTGATACTCATGCCATAGCTCGTACAGATCCTTGGGCTGCTTTGAGAGTCTGGCTCCGGGCAAACGTCGAGTAGTTGATGTCACTGCTGGGCTGTTCTGGGCAGCATTTGGCACAGCTCCTCTGGTGAAAGATCCCTGAATTGCTAATCGGCTTAATACTGCTTGTGGATTTTGTTGCTCGCGTTGAAGCTCGTGTCGTAAAGCTGAATTTTACTCATCACTTCTGTCGTATGACGTCGTCCAGCAGCAATCTGCGAGTGGAGGGCCGCGAAAGTGCGGCTTGAGCCCTCACTTCCTGTCGATCTCGCTGCATGTGGTCGCTGATAACTTGTTACTTGAGCTTGGTCAGTGCTCTCATCGTTGCCGATGGGGATTAGTGTTGATTGAGAGCCGTCACCAGCAACATAAAATTCCTCCCGCTGTACAGGATTAAGATTTGCACTTCCTCCAGCGCTCATGTACACGCTTACAATTCTTTGCTTGAGCTTGTTTGGCAGCAGCGCGTACTCGTACGCGCCCGACGGTTCAATTGCTGCCCACAGCAACGTTAATGCTAAAGCTGCCGCAATTGAATCGCCCATGAGCTGTTGAAATGTCGGTGCAATCTGGTTACAGAGTAAATCTGGGGTGATGCAACCAATTCCAGTTTTCACTACGTAAAAGCACGGGCCTGCAGGTACCGCTTATGGTGCTGCAGTTAATGCATCGGGATATGGTTCAGAATTATCGACGTAAACATCGACAGCACCCTTGCGTGTTCTCCAACGACCCCGCAAACTCACGAAGTCTTTTGAGATGCCACTTCTCGTTGCATACGTCGCTGCACCCTTACGGAGACTATGCGTTTCTAAATTGCCTGGCTTCAGCTTCTTGAAGGCTTCGTTATCGATCATATCGGTTAAGTATCGTCGTACATTGCGGTCACCGTCTTTCGGATTGCCGTGCATATACTCTGAGCCTGCCATATTCGCTGTTGACTCAGCGTACACGGCGAGATTAAGCAGAACACACATCTTGGGGTCCATGCTGCCAAGTATAAGCTGCTCTGGGGAATCACGCTCTTCTCGTATGTTCTTTGATCATCGCATTTGAAAAAGGAGTGTTGAAGGGTACTGAGTGTTAGGCGAGAAGTTAGTGAGCTGCAACTTCATCATGTCATCGATCCGAGCACAAATATGACATTAAAGACTTAGCACACTGCCCACCATGTACGCTTTATCATTACGCTCCCAGTGGGCTCGTACTAGTAGGAGTAGGTTCATGAATTCGTAAAATTCCACGGGTCGGCGGGCTTTGGACTGAGATCATTCGCGCCGAACCTCGAACTTCTTCACTCTCTTGATTACCTTATTCACTGTATCAGATCGGGTAGGGTTTCCACGTTCTGTTATTGGATCCCATGTTGAATTAATGCGTGGCATGAACGACGAAATGGCCTTCTTCGTGAGCTCAAGAGTCGTCAAGCGGCGATGTATTGGCCTTATTTCATCACTTGGTTCTGAATCTCCGTACGTCTGCCTGTTCATCCAACGACACAAGTCCTCTGGTGTGATACGAAGTAGCGCCTCCGTCGTGAACGTGTGGTCCTTACTATACGAGACATTGTCCTTATAGGACATAAACTTAACGAGCTTGGGCCTGTAGCGGCTTGTCATGGTCCGGTTTCTTTGTTAAGTGTTTCTGCGTCCCATCATCGTAATGCCTTTGTTATACGCCCGTGTAGCCTGGGATGACACGATATTTGTATACTGGCTCTCTGCAATGCAACCGTCTTGCTTTTTGTATTGACTACAGTTGCTTAGCGCGCCAGCGTCTGCTATCGAGCAGGCTACACAAGTACAGTCGTGCACCTCCAATTCGGCAGGGCGGACCATATCAACAGTGCCAGGGCATAAGTGCACAACATAAAGCAAAAAACAAACGCAAATCCAGTGCACTGATATTTTATTTGTTAATTCAGTACCAAATATACGCCAATCTTCTGCATAATCTTGGCGTCAGACGCGCGAGTCGCGGGCGCGCAAGAGCGCTTCCGGTTCGCGATAGGTGTCCGGCAAGGCGGCAACTTCCGTGGACCGCTTGAGAATTCTCTCGACGGTAGTGCGCTTTACTGCTTGGGGCCCCCAAGTTGGGGGTCTTAAAAGCGCTCCGTTGCCCAACGAGCAAGTTCGGAGTGAGAGCATGCAGGATCTGACTTGTGCTTCCCGCACAAAGACTGCTTTTGTGTGACATGTAGGAGGAAGGGCGATGTCCCATTGTATTTGGCGGTAAAAATTAAAGTGTGTGTTTGTAAGAAGACGTCCGATCCAAAATTTAAAATCAGATCGATGCGGCGTGTCATCCCTCGGCGAGTAGGGGAAAACCGTTGAGGTTAATTGCTAGGGTGGTGATAGGCAAAGGTAATTGCGCATCCGATTCGCGTAATCATAAAATCTGGCAGGGTATCGACTGATACCGGTGCCGAATTGGAGGTGCACGACTGTAGCAGCCAACAATTCTAGCTGACACCATGACATCAGCCAATCAATGATCGACGATCTCCGACAATACAACCTCGGTTGCAAATGGCCGGTATTGTAACAGTAGTGCTGGGAACTTGTTCAAAATGACATGTTTTGTTTACTGTAGAGGTTTTTTTACATGCATTAATTGCACGGATTTGCGCCACAAATGTATTATTTCTAATCATCGTCTTGAAAAGAGCCTGAGACTGGGTCTTGCACAGCGTATCGTGTCCTGTATTGTATCGACAGTATACTTCTCCTTGAATCTGCCGCCTTCGAAGTACCGACCACTTGTTTATTTTTTCTAGTCGAAGTCGTCTTCCACCAAGATGAACCTCCGCGCCTTCCTTATCGCCGCCGTCGCTTCCATAACTGTTGCCAATGCTAAAGTCAGCCGAGTCAACCACGATGAAGTGCAGCCGTTCGCCCAGCCGCTACCAATCACCGACTCACAGAAGTCTGCTGTCAAGTACAAACCCCAGCTCCACATATCGTATGGATGTCACCCGTACCCTGCCGTCGAGCCCAACAGCTATGCTAGTGGCGGTCTCGAATGGCCAGGACCTGCTGATGGAGACTGCACGGGCTCTCCGCTGGGCTCACAAGTGTACTCTCGTTCGGATTGGTACAAGAACAAATGGGCCATCATGTACGCTTGGTACTTCCCCAAAGGCCGCTATGGGCTCACTGGCCACCGTCATTACTGGGAGTACGTCGTCGTCTGGACAGATACCCCTACGTCGACCAACTCATCAATCCAGGGCGTGTCCATGTCTGCGGGTGTCGGTCACGCCAAGGCAACTCCCCCGATGCTCAAGTACATTCACGGATCGAGTATCAAACTTGACTCGTATTTCAGTTTTCTAGGAAGCAAGGCGGCTCTGCAACTGACCAAGGAGACCGGAGAAATCCAGGATCTTATCACTTGGGACCAGATGACCGTATCAGCTCGTTATACGCTGAACAGTGACGCACTCGACGGTAACGTGTGGCTCACGAATATAGACGAAGTGCCGTTCAAGGACACTATTTTCTTGAAGCGACTCGAGAATGCTTTCCCGTTTTAGAAGGTTGGAAGTAAACAGTCGCCTTTTTGACATTTTTCTTCCTTTTCAATTATTAATAATAATAGTGATAAGGAACCGTGGCCAATAATGTTCGTTAAAGCGTTCTCCACAACCCGCAACTGAAGATCTGGCCAAAAATACATGTATGTGAGCTTCACATAGCTTCACAGTGAAGCTCCGCTTCGTAATGTGAAGAAAACAGTCCCAGCCAAAAAATTTACATGTAGATCTAGTAACTAAGTATTAAACATGTACATGTATTAATACATACTTAGTGTGTGCAAGATACGTGTAGATAAAGTTTGGTACACAGATACATACAGTAGATACACACTTTTCAACTGTAGGCATACAACATGCAACAACCTCTGACATATTATCAAAGATCATCATCTTCGCTATCGGCATACTGAACATCTAACTGATCTGGAATGGAATCCAGGTCGTTAGTATCGTCGAACAAGTCGATATCATCCAGTTCTTCACCAAAGTAGTCGTACGTGTCCACTGAGTCGAGTAGGCTGCTGTTGATGTAGTTGAACGCCAGCTTTTCCATTGTGACAGCATTCATTCGGTTCCGTCGCTTCGACCACCGAAAGGAGTACACACTCCACACTCGTTCTGCAGCAGCCGAGGACGTTGGTACACTCAAAACTTTGATGGCAATTGGCGCCAGCAATGGAAACATCATGCGTCCGCAATGGACCCAGTACTCCAGTCCTGGCAACTTCGTGTACTTTTCGTAAAGGTCGCTCGGGGAGTTGAGATCGAGAAGAATGTATGCGGATAGCTCATCGTTGCAGGTTTTCTCCAGATTTGGATCCGTGTAAAACAATGGTATGTAGTCGCGCAACTGCTCTGTCGTGTCCATCTTGTCTGTTGCGTCCCACGTCATGGTCTGGGATTTGGGTGTGAGAAGATATGCACACCCCATCGAAAAGGTATGCACGAAGCACCAGCGTTTAAGGACGATGTCCTTCAAACGATTTCCGATATCATCGCCATGCCAGAGCGACTCCTTTGTAACCCATGTATCTTTGAGACGGATGAAGCAGTAATACACTTGAAAGAGATCTCCTCCATCCTTTTCGAGCTTTCCAATCTGCTTCGACGGAAAACTGAGTAGCCTTTTTAACTGCAACAGTTTGCGCCAGAATGCGCCCGAGTTGGCAATCCGTCGGAATGTGTTCACGGCATCCTTGTTCTGTATTTCTTTGAGAATGTGATCACAGCCTGGCTCTGCAAGATTGCGAACAGCCAGCTTCGCCTTGTACAGGTTTTCACAAGCATTGAAGTGGGTATACCACCTCGTCGGGCAAGGTAAAGTGAGACCTTTTTGAATAGTCAAGACGTCACGGAGTCTCTTGAACTCAGCGACGACCAACTTGTGGTCGTTGACAAACTTGACCAGGACGTTCAAGTCGGCAAGGACAGCGGTGAACTCAGGGATTTTACACACGTCTTTAATCAATAGATTTAAGACATGAGCACCGCATCCATTGGCAAAGATCGTTGGGTATTTCTTCTCAATAATTGCCCCCGCTCCGCGCATGTTGGGGGCGTTGTCAGTGACCACCGAGAGACAGCGATCTGGACCAAATTCCCCTATCACTTCCAAAATACCGGCAGCTATTTTCTTCGAGGTTTGCACAACTCCACCTGTGCTTACTGATTTCAGGAAAAATGGCTTGAAGCCTGGAACAATGACGACGTAATTAACGATATGCTCGTTTGAGTCGTTTGACCACCCATCGCTGACAATTGAGAACCACTTTGCTGACC
>NW_003307368.1:0-6867 GCF_000142945.1 Phytophthora infestans T30-4
TCTGTAATCTTTCTTGTAGGACAATACGCAGTTCCCACAGACGGGTTACTGATACTATTGTCGGAATGCTTGAAGATCTCCGGATTCCACTGCGGGTGGTCCCATTTCAGGTGAGGTTGATCCAAGCCGACCTTGGATCTGGATGAGTGTTCCCCATAATAGGGGCGACCTCTGATGATTCCGGTCTTTATTTCGGGTGGATTCTGAAGATAACACAGCTGGGATGATGGGGTCAAGGGAAGAAGGGACATGCAGCCGAGCCTGGTAAGGGATTTAGCAGATGAAAGACATAGAAGGGTAGAAACCCAGGCAGGTATAGGCTTAAATATCAATGGAGAACTCAATTTGCACAGTATCACGCAAGTGCCTTCCTGCCCTCAAGAACCGGAACTACATTTGGCCGTACGAGCTCGGAGAAGGTTGGGAATTGCGAATCTAGTGTTGGTAGTGATAACTGGATAATACATTGGCCAGATCCTACAACCTAGTGAGCTTTTCCTTTACTCGTGCAGATCCGACAGGTTAACCGAATTTACTACTTGGTCGGTTACACCCTAGAGGCTCTCAACTTTCAAGATCCCGTCACAGGAGACGGCAAGTACGACTTAAAGGACAACACAAAGGCAAGGGAACACACCCGCAAGGCAACCCTACGGCCAGATCCACGATCTAAGCCCCGGATCCATAAGCTCGAATATTCGCTTAGGATACGGAACCATCCACGGACGCAGAGTGAAGATTTTCCACTGCTGCTCCACCCCATCCCCACGTCTCGCCAAGACACTCAAGCTTCACCACTTGAACTCTTCGGAAGTTACCGAGAGAGCAGATCCCGCCCTACCGACGGGTACACAAGGTGAGGAAAGTTCAGCAGAACACGGATCATCGGGGGACCCCCTCCGTTAGTCGGTGTCTGGGCGCAGTTGGTAAGTTGGATCTGGCAATCTCGCAGATTTTGCTGATCCCGCTACACCACAGTATCCACAGAAGGTGTCTTCATGAACTGCGTGGGCACCGACCACAACAGCAACACGCTGAGTTCTTTGCCGGCGAAGTGCGCCGTCGCGGTGCCAAGTCAGTGTCAATCGTGAAGAGAATGCCACGAATGACAAGTGCGCCTTACTCCGACGCTACGGAGAATGCAGCAAGTACACTCTGTACATCGTCGGACGCCTGAATTTCGTGTAAAAGGAACCTGCTAGCTGCTGTATTTGTTACTGCTTCTCTGGGACTGGTCCGTATCAATTCAAATTTCGTCCGTCTCAAATCAAACTCCCCCATAAGAGCGAACACACGACGTAAGAATACCGAGGCACGCCTTTGCCATTGGCAGATAGCTGTCTTTCAATCCGTTGGAGCTAATCTTCGATCGGCAGACGAGCCTTAAAACGCTAGTTGTGACTTCGACCATGGTACAGGTGCCATCTACCTTGTTTTTGCTATCACTCCCGCCGCTGAGGCGATATCATCAGCTAACAGTCTTGACAACGAATTCTTTGGCCGCGGTCGTCAGACATTGGAGGTATCTTTATATTTAGCGCTTCCAGTAGCTCAAATGTAGCCTAGGACGTATTATCACAGAAGTGCGGACCTGCCCTGGAATGGTCGTATGTGAACGCTACCGTGTCGGAAAAGTCCCAGTTCGGGCACTTGAGACCTCGCTTGATTACAACCGAAAGTAAAAACGGTTTAAGTATCCCGGACTGAAGAAGGTGATGGTTGGATCTTGTGTCTTGCGAGGGGAGGACTGCCGAAGCTTGGGGCGAGGAGGCCGAGGCGAGGGAAGTCACTTGAGGGGCAGAATGGAAATTCAGAAGTAATTGATTGATAAGAACTTACACTGTCTTCTCTACCTAGTTTGCATCCAATCATTTGGTGCATCCAATCATCAACCCTCTGTACTCGTCCAATCATCCTACTCGTCTAATCATCGGTGGCGTAAACATCCTACCGTAATCATCGCGGGATCGTATTGGATTACCTGCAACAGCCCCTCTCAATGCGAACACGCTTGAACGCCAAGAGCCGTCGTTAAATCCTTGTGACGAGGCCCGCCGAGTCCCTTGGTCAAGATGTCAGCCAGCATGGTCGTAGTCTCGCAGTACTCGACGATCACTTCACCGCGCTTGACTTCATCACGGATGTGGTGGTACTTGATGTCGATGTGCTTGGCGCGGCCATGGTTCACGGGGTTCTTCGTCATCTTGATGCACGACTGGTTATCTTCGAAAATCTTGAGATCCGGGGTGTCTTTGCCTGCAGCGTCGAGGATCTCACACAGAAGCTTGTGCACCCACTTGCCTTCTTGGATTGCCAGACTCAGTGCGATGTACTCGGCTTCACTCGTGGAGAGAGAGACACTTGACTGCTTCTTGGATCCCCACGATACTGGTCCACCGAGAACTTGAAACAGGTAGCCCGAAGTCGACTTGCGGTCACTGTGGTCACCAGCCCAGTCTGCATCCGAATAGCCACGAAAGTCGATTCCGTTGCCTGATGAAAAATGGAGTCCGTGCGACTTGGTACCTTGAAGGTAACGGAAGATCCTCTTGACAGCGATCCAGTGTTCGACTTGAGGGTTCTCCATGAATCGTGAAACATATCCAACAGCAAAAGCAATGTCCGGGCGAGTCGACGTCATCAAGTGCATGAGAGCACCCACAGCTTCACGGAACGGCGCATCCAACTTGGTCGAGGCGTCACTGGCAACGAGCTTCATGCTGAGGTCGACTGGACTGGCAGCAGGTTTGCAGTTCTGCATGCCAAAGCGCTCCAGGATGTCGTTGATGTAGCGAGCTTGGGACAACGTGACACTGCCGTCTGCGTTGTCGACCACTTCGATGCCCAAAATGAAGGAACACTTGCCGCTGTCGGTCATCTCGAATCGTGCCTTGAGCTGCTTCTTCACTTCGGAGATCATCATCGAAGAGCTTCCGGTCACCAATACATCGTCGACGTACACCAGCATTAGAACGCAGTCACCGTCGACAACCTTGATGTAGAGGCACGGATCGTAGCTCGAAACGCGAAATCCGATGGAGCGTACATACTCGTCGAAGGTCTCGTTCCACACTCGAGAAGCTTGCTTGAGACCGTAGATCGCCTTGAGCAGTTCCACGCAGTCGTAGCCGTCATCAAGTTCCACGCCTTCTGGAACACTGCAGAACACCTTCTCCTTCATCAAGCCGTACAGGAACGCCGTGACGACATCAAGTTGGTCGAGGGGCCAATTGAAGAACTTGGCCACAGCGATGATTATTCGTAGCGTGACGTACTTGACCACTGGCGAAAACGTCTCCGTGTAGTCGATGCCGTACTTCTGCACAAATCCTTTCGCGACGAGTCGAGCTTTGTATTTCTCGATGGATCCGTCGGCATTACGCTTGATCTTGAACACCCACTTGGTTCCGACCGCACGCTGGTTGTTCGGTAACTTGGCGCCACGAAACACTCCACGAAGTCGCATCGACTTGAGCTCTGCTCGGATCGCCTTGCGCCAGTGGACTTGGTCTTCGCCGCTCACAGCCTCTTGGAACGTCTTCGGCTCGGCGCTGTCGTTCGTCTCCACTGCATTCGCACTCGCACGCCAATACATGGGCTGAGTCGAGTCATCATCATCATTGTCTTCATTCTTGGATTCTTGATGGTCGGAGTCATGGCCCGGAGCACTTGCTTCTTCCAATCCAGCACTGCGACGCGGTCGACGAACTTGTTCCCGCTCGTCAGGATTAAAGCGAGCTTTGCGTTTCCCCGCCTGCCTGAATTCACGAGTTCCATGGTCATCCGAAATCTCGAGGTCGTCCAGGATATCCGCCGCATCATCGACATCTTCACCGTCATCTTGAATATTGACGTCGTCAAAGGTGGATTCGTCGAAAGTGACATCGCGAGAAATCACTACCTGCCCCGCCTCGATGTCATAAACGCGATACGCCTTCGAACGCTCTTCATAGCCCATGAAAATGCCTTCACGAGCCTTGGGGTCCCACTTGAGTCGCTTCTCCTTCGGCGTCAGGACGTAGGCCTTGCACCCGAAAACGCGCATGTGCTTCACGTTGGGCTTCCTCTTGTACACAATCTCGAAAGGTGTCTTCCCTGGGATCTTGGGTGACGGCAACCGGTTCTTGATGTAGATCGCCGTCATCGCCGCTTCCGCCCAGAACGTCTTGTCCAAACGTGCGAAGTGAAGCATGCTGCGCCCGATAGTCACAATGGTCCGGTTGGCGCGTTCCGCAGTCGCATTGGTCTGATGCGCATATGGAACCGTCGGTTGAACTTCGATGCCATGGTCGTCGTAGAAGGCCTTGAGCGATTTGGTCGCGAACTCCTTGGCACCGTCATGACGCACGAACTTGACCCTGGCATCGAACTGGCGCTCCACCTTGGCGATAAACTTGCGCAAACAGCCTTCACTCTCCGACTTGGCGCGCAAACAGAATCCCGTCATGCAGCCGCTGGCTTCGTCCGTGATCAGCAGCAGATACTTGCTGCCACCAAGCGACTCTTTCTCCATGGCGCCACAGAGGTCGAAGTGCAGGAACTCGAATGGCTTGTACTTGGGCTTGTCCGGGTTGCTTGGAAATGGTTTTTGGACCATCTTCCCTTGCTGGCATCCGCGACATCCGCTCGAGTTCTTCGACGAAGTCGGCATTTTCGCGCCCGTCACCATGCCGCTCGAAACCATTTTCCGCAATACGTCGTTCGGAGCGTGACCCATCCGCGCATGAAGATCGACACCGTTGATCGAGACTTTGGACGTCGAATTGGCAGACACCTTGGGCACTCGCAGCCAGTAGAGTCCGTCGATCAGGTCCGCTGAGGCAACGATCTTCTTCGACGACTTGCGCGCAATGTGCATCTCGGAGCCGTCAAACACCACCTTGAAGTGTCCGCCTCGGTTGATCTGAGGCACAGACAGCAGGTTCTTGTTCATGCTCGGCACGTAGAGAGCATCTTCGATCCGGACGTTACGCACATTCCCATTAGGCAGAACCACTTGTTGCACAACGGTGCCGACTCCCAAAATCTTGGCCGTTTGTCCGTTGGCAACCGTGAGTACGCCTTCGTCGCGCAAGTTGATGTCCACAAACTTGGACTTGCCGTTGCAGATGTGGTGGGTTGCACCACTGTCGATCGCCCATGTGCCGTCGAACTTCTTACCCGTCGACACTCCACACGCTGTCGACATGGAGACCGCAAACGCGACGTAGTCGTCGTCGTCGTCGTTACGCCAGTCGATATTGTTGGCACCGCGGCCACCTCGACCGCGTCGTGCACTTCCTCGGTTTTCATCCTTCTGCTTGGTCCAGCACTTGTCAATAACGTGCCCCAGTTTTCCGCAGTAATCACACCGGCGAGTTTCACGCTCGGCGTTGAAGGCCTTCGCTGCTTCCTCGATCTTCACCGCCGCAGTCTTCTCGCCTTGTCGCTTGATATGCTCATTCGTGAGCACCTTCACCACATCTTGCGTTCGCAGCTCTGCATTGCTCATCTCCAAGTTCAGCACGACGTTCTCGTAGCTCTTGGGCAGACTTCGCAGCAAGCAGATCGCCACATCCTCGTCCTCCATCTTGGCGCCGATACTGCTGAGCTTGGCGCTGATGTGAGACCTCGTTGCAATGGTGAAGGATATTTCGCCGTCTGCCATCTCCATGCTGAAGAGCTGGCGCTTGAGGTAGATGCGTCCAGCCTTCTGCGATCCACCGTAAAGGGTACGCAAGCGCGCCCACGCGACCCAGGCTTCCTCGTAGTCGTCGACAACATGATGGTAGTCTGCATCCATGTGGAGGAGCATGAGACCGAAGGCGACGTTGCTCGACTTGACATACTCGTCCTTGGCCCTGGAGTCCGTGAACGTGGGCGTCGTCTCGCGGTTCACCACATTCCACACCGACTTGGTCAGGAACACGCCACGCATGTAACGGCTCCACGTGGCGTAGTTCTCGCCGTTGAACTTGTCGATGGATATCTTGGAATCTTGCACAGAAGACATCGTACTTGGACTCATAACCTGAAGAAGGTGATGGTTGGATCTTGTGTCTTGCGAGGGGAGGACTGCCGAAGCTTGGGGCGAGGAAGCCGAGGCGAGGGAAGTCACTTGAGGGGCAGAATGGAAATTCAGAAGTGATTGATTGATAAGAACTTACACTGTCTTCTCTACCTAGTTTGCATCCAATCATTTGGTGCATCCAATCACCAACCCTCTGTACTCGTCCAATCATCCTACTCGTCTAATCATCGGTGGCGTAAACATCCTACCGTAATCATCGCGGGATCGTATTGGATTACCTGCAACAGTAACAACATCGACTTTCGCGGATACTCTGACGCAGACTGGGCTGGTGACCTCGCGGACCGCAAGTCGACTTCCGGCTACACGTTCATGCTGATGGGTGCGCCAGTGAGCTGGGGCAGCAAGAAGCAGTCAAGTGTTTCGCTGTCTACGAGCGAAGCGGAGTACATCGCGCTAAGTCTGGCAATTCAAGAAGGCAAGTGGATTCATCGCCTACTGTGCGAGATCTTAGCAGCTGCCAATGAGACTGGACCCCGACTTCAAGACCCAGAAGACGAATTAGTCGTGCATCAAGATGACAAAAGAATCCTGTGAAACAACGGCGCCGCGAGCACATCGTCATCAAGGACCACAACATCAGCGATGAAGTACAACGCGGGGGGAGTCAGGCTCCGAGGATTGCGCAACTCCTGCGATGGTGGCTGAAAACATGAGGAAGGCGCTCCTAGGGCCTCGTCACAGGACCCAAGCAGCTGTCCTCGGGATCCACGCGTGTTCCACATTAGAGTGGCGTATTGAGGGTGCTGGTCTTCGTGACTGTGGTATCACTTGTACCCCATTAACCCGGGCAACCT
>NW_003307369.1:0-6897 GCF_000142945.1 Phytophthora infestans T30-4
CATGGTAGATCCGCATTAGGGTCGGCGCGCGGAGGATCCCCCGCACCAGATCCACCTCCTCGTCGCCAGACGTGGCTCTGGCTCTTCTTTCCGAGGAGTTGAAAGATACCAAAGCGTCGTTTGAGAAAGCATCGGCTGGGCGAGACTACGCGCTTGAGATATTCGTACGCATGACTCAAGCCCGCGACGAGATCCAGGCCAAGCTGGCGGATACCGAGCTTCAGCGTGACAAGGCGGCCAGCGAGTGGGCAGATGCCAAGCAAACGCAAACGGAACTAGAATCCAAGATCCGTCGCATGAGTACGTGGTTCATCTTTTGCTTCCTTCTTGTTTTTGTGGTGAAGTGCTTTCTCAGAAATAAGAGAATGGTCCTGACGCGGGGTCACTATCCCGAATCAGTGACAATTTCAAGTGATTATAGAGGATTTGGGTTGTTTGGCACGGGTGCAAGTTGCCTGTGGTGGATTAGCCATGGCGAGCAGCACCCCGTATGGAATGACGATGGATCTGATATGAGCGATGTACGAGAAGGCAAGATCCACCAAGACTTACCTCGGATCCACCCTTACCTGGATTCACTAAGATGGATATGGGATATACTATACAAGAGTGGATCGAGTGCGGATCCTATGAAGGAAGGATGGTCGGTGCTCTCTGACGGTGGATCTAGTAGCCACGGCTAATGAAGAGTCAAGATCCACCGCGAGGTACCCCGGATCCCATACTTCCGAGTTCGTATCCAAGGAGGGAGGATCCCGCCTGGAGGGACCTGGATCCAGGGTATAGGGATGAGGGATACAGTGGATCTCGAACTTTCGTAGGACAACGGAGATCACAGACGGTTGCAAGATGATGTTGGATGATTGGAGAGTTCGGATCCACGGCGAGTGTACCATTACAGTGAGGTGGATCCAAGCGACCTGGATCCGGATGAGTGTACCCATAATAGGGTGACCAGGATGATTACGTCATATATCCGGTGGATCTGAAGATAACACAGCTGGGATGATGGGTCAAGGGAAGAAGGGACATGCAGCCGAGCCTGGTAAGGGATTTAGCAGATGAAAGACATAGAAGGTAGAAACCCAGGCAGGTATAGGCTTAAATATCAATACAGACTCCAATTTGCACAGTGACACGCAAGTGCCTTCCTGCCCTCAAGAACCGGAACTACATTGGCCGTACGAGCTCCGAGAAGGTTGGGAATTGCGAATCTAGTGTTGGTAGTGATAACTGGATAATACATTGGCCAGATCCTACAACCTAGTGAGCTTTTCCTTTACTTGTGCAGATCCGACAGGTTAACCGAATTTACTACTTGGTCGGTTACACCCTAGGGGCTCTCAACTCTCAAGATCCCGTCACAGGAGGCGGCAAGTACGACTTAAAGGACAACACAAAGGCAAGGGAACACACCCGCAAGGCAACCCTACGGCCAGATCCACGATCTAGGCCCCGGATCCATAAGCTCGAATATTCGCTTAGGATACGGAACCATCCACGGACGCAGAGTGAAGATTTTCCACTGCTGCTCCACCCCATCCCCACGTCTCGCCAAGACACTCAAGCTTCACCACTTGAACTCTTCGGAAGTTACCGAGAGAGCAGACCCCGCCCTACCGACGGGTACACAAGGTGAGGAAAGTTCAGCAGAACACGGATCATCGGGGGACCCCCTCCGTTAGTCGGTGTCTGGGCGCAGTTGGTAAGTTGGATCTGGCAATCTCGCAGATTTTGCTGATCCCGCTACACCACAGCAACTTGCACCCGTGCCAAACAACCCAAATCCTCTCTAGTCACTTGAAATTGTCACTGATTCGGGATAGTGACCCCGCGTCAGGCCCATTCTCTTATTTCTGAGAAAGCACTTCACCACAGCGTTGCTCAAGGGGACCGTCCGCCCCTTATTCCAAAAGCGACGAGAAACGCCGAGCGCCAATAAAGTGTTGGCTCGACTCGGCGAGGAGATGAAAACGAGATCGGAATGGATGATGATGTTCGCGCCTGTGGCGATGGTGCAGACAAAGTGGCCGATGTTGGGTCCCGAGTTAACTCAACCGGTACGTGCAGCCAACATCAATCAGTTGGTGAAATAAACTGTGTTGCTGCTGAAGGCGATGGGCTATTGGTGCAACAGCCGACCAAACAGCCTCATCCGGTCCGACTGAAGTCTGACCCGTGGCTCTGGCAATGGAAGAAGAAGTTGAGAGTGACGTTTGGATTGGAAAATGCCCCTGGTGGAACGAAGAAGGTGTACAGCCGAGTAGCCGAGTTCAATACACTCGGCGAAGACCCAAACGAAATTCCTTTGCCGAAGCCCCGGAGACGAAGATACGTGAAGTGTTTCCGTGCTACGCAAGGAACTCCGTACTTCGAAGACTCCCACATGCTGACTCCGATGAAGCTAAACCCGACTCAGCGAGCGCCGAGTCGTGGACAGCGGAGTATAGGTCGTTATCGTGAATTGTATGACGCTGCTGACGATGCTGAGGCTTTCGAGGAGGACGATGACGCCTTCGACATGATAGGAAACCGTGAAGAAACCGTGAAGGACTACATCCGAAACTTGAGCTTCGACGCGGCTGAAGAAGACTCGACTCAGTACCTAGAAGTCCGAACCCACGTCTCACTCGACAAAATCGCCGAGTTCGAAGGGAAGCGCTACCGTTCTGACGCATCGCTCCAGTGGCTCAAGCGTTTTATCTACGAGATGAAGAGCACCAGGATGCCCCAAAGTGCCTGGTGCGAACCCTTCTCGCTATGCTTGGGACGCCCGGCGAAGAGTTGGTATAGGCAGCTGCCGAAGAAGCCTCAGCGACGTTGGAAACTACTCAGCGAGGCGTTCCTGGACTAATACTGCTCACAGTTTGACCAATCCACCCGCACTCGTTACTACTCGGCAAGACGGAAAGTCAATGAGCCGATCTGCGACTTCCTGATCCGACGCAATGGGTATGCTCGGACAACTAAGATCCAGTACGAGAAAGGTGGCGCCGACGCAGCTGACCTTGGCAAGTACTTCTTGCTGCATTGTGGTGATGACGATGTGATGGATTTGATGTACCCCTTGCCGTTGGAAGACATCAGTAAGGTGGCGCAGATAATCAATCGTCGGATCCTCGGAAAAGCGCAAGAAGCAACGCGACCGACTCGTGATCGCACGAGACCGAGACGACAAGCGGAATGATTAAAGCCGCCGAGATGAACGCCGGGATGGACGTCGAGATGAGAAGCGCAGTCGCAAAGAAGAAAATCGCGACCGCCGAGTCACTTTCGTTGACGCTGACTCTGACGGGGAAGAACTCCTCGATCAGAACCCGCCGAGTCCGTATAACCTCGAAGACAAATGGGATGATGAGAACCAGTCCGGAGGTTACGACTCAGCGGAAGACGACGACTACATAGACGCCGGCGTTACCAATGATAAGGGGTATACACCGGACCGCCGGCGGGAGACCAGAATGGCTCGAATCGAAGTTGGAGGAATTCAGCGAACCGACCTCCGCGACCGTACAACCAACGAGAACAGCTGAACCGTGGAGATGGACCACGCGACAATTCACAGCGTGGACCTTGTGCAGCTTGTGGAAGAACGGGGCACTCGGCTCACTACTGTCGGCGGCGCTGCAAATTATGCAGACAAGTCCATGAAGTCGGCCAGTGCGAACTGTTTCGTCAATACGAGAAGTTGGCTGCGTTCGTGAAGAATTTTGTCGACAGGTCGCAAGTGCCAGAAGACCTGCAAAACCTTTAAACGCCGAGTGATTTAAACTCGGCGCCAACACTGACTGGGTTGGAATATGCCGGGCTGCCACAATCAGCTGAACCTGCAGCTGAGGCGAATTTCTTGTTTGCCTTTGTAGGCGAAGCAGGACGGCCCGAGGGAAGAAGCGGGGATGGCAATTGGATGTGTGAAATCGACGGGATTGAGCGTGAGCTCGGTAAGTTAGAGGATAACCACTGAGCGATTACAAGTGTAACTCGGCAGTCAGACCAGGCTGTGCATCGTACCAGAATCATGAAGCTGCTTCCAGGAGAACGGCTGGGATAGCGGTCAGCGCAGACGTTTGATCGCCGAGTTAAAATGAGAGCTCTCGTATTGGGGCAGTGAACGACCGAAGGACCAAGATACTATTGGACACCGGAGCAAATGTCTCGGCGATTAGTAAGTACTTCGCGAGGAAACTGCGTCTCAAGAGAGTGGCCAGCCGAGATAAGCGAATCGACATACAAGGAATAAGTAAAGACAGAATGGTGACAACGTCACGAGCAGTTGTGAAGGTGACACTCGGCTAGGAAGTGGCATACGAGTTTGAAGTATGGATAATGCCTCATCATGCCGGAGTCGATTTGATTCTCGGCACTGACTTCATGATCCCAGCTGGGATCCGTCTAGATCTATACAACTCGGCGGTCAAGCTACCCGATGAGATGGTGATCCCACTCATCCGATCAAGTAATGCGCCGACCAAGACCGAGTTCGGACCGAATGTCCCATGCGGGCCACCAGACGGGTTAACAATCGAGTGTCGAATGACTGCTGAGTTCAAATTGCCCAGGCGGCAACCCAGTGAGTCGACGCATGACTTGTGGGTGCGACGGACGAAGGGTTGGATTCCAACGGCTGTTTTTAATCGCCGAGGAAGACCAACTCATGTCCTAATTACAAACGTACGACCCAAGTCAGTCTGGTGCCCACCTCACTTTTATGTGATAAAATGGCAACCACACGGAGTACTGGCCAATGAGGGATATGTCCGCGTGAACTCGACGAAATACCGCGACTGGCAGATATTGGCATTTGAGTCAGCGATGGACAAAGATTTGCTGCAGAAGGAACAACGACTGTACACTGGTTGTCACACCAGCCGCCAAGACGAAAATACCCTATTCCGACGGCGGTGGAAAAACGTTCCCTCCAGTGGAGAGCGGACCAGAGTTAACATGCACCGAACGCTGGAAGAGGATCGAAGCTGATGCAGGAGCCGACGAAGACCAGAGGCGTCGCGATAACGCCAACGTCATATCAACTTCTGGGGTGACAAGGGGTGACCCGGCTATAAACTCAGCGTTCAAACTGATAGACGTCCAAGCGGATCGTACGCCGGTGCTACACGATGGCCAAGATGTCTCCTATGATCTGTCCAAGTTTGAAGACGATGGCACCATTTCTGACGCCAGCACGAACTCAGCGGCTGAAGGAACAAGTGCAGTAGGGGCCAAGGAAGAAGCGTTGGCGACTGAAGACTCAGCTATAACGGAAGGAGACCCTGAAGAACGCTCGGAACAAGTCCTACGCGACGCCCAACCCGTTATTGACGACCGATCCAAGTTTGTAGTCACTAGACCAAGTATTGTGGGCAAGGTGAACTCAGCTATGAGCACCCTGACCACTATAAGTGCTGGGATTAACCATGTGGTGACGGCGAACTCGGCGCTCGGAGAACCAGCCGCAAGAAATGACTTAGGAGCTGTTCCGATGTGCCATGGAGCGACCGACTACGCGAGGGACGAGTGTGGACGCGTGGATGTCTGCCCTGCCGTCGTAGCAGACTCAGCGGTACAGCGCCCTAGCGTGACGACTGCTAATTCCAAGCTGGAGGTATTACTTTCAAGAGATGTTGAGGCTAACAGTGAAGGCCTGAGCTGGACGGTGAATAACAGTAGCCACAGTGATGAAGTGAGGCACGAGCTAAATATGGAGTCGATGGGTTAAGTTCTGCAGCCGTGGTGAACTCAGCGATGGGTACGCCAAAAGCCTGCATTATCCAGTCGGCGGCGGTGGACTCGGCGTCAGCGGATCTAAACACTGAGAGTGATCGGGACGTGGCCATAGCATGCCGTCAGGATGTCAGCTATCCCGGAGACGCGTTTGCACGCACGGAAGTTAGTTCTGCCGTCGCAGAATACTCGAAAAGCGCATCAGATATTTTGTTTTCTATACGAACTCCTACAAGCTGTCAACCTTTTTGGGGTGTTTCTTCTCAGCAAGATGTTTGGTCTGAAACCGGATTCGCAGCCAACTCAGCGGATCAGCACTCCGACGCGAAAAAGGACTATGATAGTCGGGAGGTATTACTACCTGAAGGAATATAGCCCAACGACGACCCAGCTACGGCGGACTCAGCGTTGGAGACTATGGAGGCTGAAACCGGTTCGGATGCGGTTAGACGGCATGAAGATGATAACATCTACCTCGGAGACAAGTTTGAACACGCAGAAGTCAGATCGGCCATCATAGTGAGCTCAGCGAATACGGGCCCTGAGGTGGCCGACAACTATGATTTATCAGAGGTATCACGGTTGGGAGGTGCTGTAACAGAGATCGGAGTAACGAACTCAGCGGCGACGGTGTTCGACCCCGGCGGAATTGGCTACGTTCTAGAACAAGCTGAAGATGATGAATGCAACTCGACGAGAGACCCAACAGAAACCCTAAGACAACGCTACGTGGCTATAGCTGCGACCGACGACGAGAAAGAGGATGATGAGGACGACAGTAAGACCGATATCTTTGAGCGGAGTAAGACAGATCTGGAGTTGACTGACTACGCTCACGAGCTGGCTTTCCTTCCCGACCTCACTGAAGTTGAGCCTACAGAACTCGACTATGGTGCTCCAAACGTCAAGTCAGGTAGTCATACGCCAGCACAGTCGGCTAGGTTGGTGGCAAAGCTGCAAAAGCACGAAGGGATAATGATTTCAAGTGGTAATGCCCTACCGCCTCCAGCGTACGGAGCATTGTGCGATATCGACGTTCAAGGACACGCACCTTTCAAGCAGAAAGCTCGGCGGATACCTCTCCGCCACTTGAGCAAGCTCTATGAGTTGTTGAAGGGGCTGCTTCGGGCTGGTTTAATATCATTCTTGGGCAGCCCTTCGGCCTCACCAGTGGTG
>NW_003307370.1:0-6951 GCF_000142945.1 Phytophthora infestans T30-4
TCGGTCAGCGCAGTGGAAACGTGGCGTAGCCACCTGTGTCGGTGCTTTAATCTGCGCCGCGTACTGCACGTGCAGTACGCGGTCGCCGTATACCAACTGCATCCGAAATCGTCGACAGGTTCGGCTTAACATCGCCGCCGAGCCCCATAGGATTGCACGTATGCAGCGCCACCAATGATGAGGCTGAGGCCGTCAACATGCCGTTTAATTCGGCAACGAGCCAAAAGCGCGACTACTTCATCGGACTCATCCGTGAGCTCCGATGAAATGCGTCTAAGAAGACCTCGCGCAAAAGCAAAATGCCCGAGTGGGTGGCACTTTGTTAGTCTTCGATCACTTTTATTGTGGGCTTCAACAACAATGCAAGAGGCTACCGCGAGCGCATTGTCGCGGCTCGCCAGCGGTTCGAGACCGTTTTCAGGCGTCATCGCATTGATCGCCTCCATAGTGACGCTATGGAAGCGGGAATTCCATTCGACGTTCCAGCTGAAACTGCGTGTCCGCACTGCCGCTACGTGGCAGTGCGCCTTTCTGAACGCAACGTTCTCGGGTACCCTTCAGTGCGTGTATCCGCTTTACTGGAAGACCTCCGTGCTCAACTTGAGAGCCGTGATGCACCCCGTACTGGTGGTACTCGCAGCTCTAGTGCTGGCATTTTGCCTGCACTCGGTTCTGGGTTTTGTACGCCCTCAACCTTTCCGGAACGCCCTTCATCGGGACGCCCCGTGGCTTCCATGTATCGAGATAGGTAGATAATGCTCGCCAACGAATACGAAGCCGAGCCTGACCTTAATTCGTTTTCGGGGCTTCATTGTCCACTACCCGCCCGACAATTCAGTGTGTCAAGCCGTGCGCGTCTCGCAGCGGCGGTGGTGGGGGTGGAAAGACACACTCCGTTTGGTCAACCCCAGATGGACCATGGCTCTATAACTCTGCACGGTCAAAACAATCTCAGAGCGGTGCGTTCGCTGCCCAGCAACAGGAGCCGCACGTACAGAAGCCGCATTTCGCCGAGGCTGCTCAGACCGCTTCGAACATCCAAGTCCCACTTGGATCGGAGCTGAGGTGCCTCTGTGACCACGTCGTCGCGCGCGAGAAGCTAGTTTTCGCGGCTTCGTCGTCCTTGAGCCATCGAGGCTAGGTGGCTTGTGTTGCTGATAAGGCGTCATCCGACTGACGTAAAATGTCGGATGAAGTCGAATGCTGGACGGTATTTCCAACGTATACGCGTTGCCATACCGCTCAAGTTCTGTGAACAGGCCGATCAAGCGCAGAGCAAGATTGCTTGCACCGAAGTCAGATACCGCATGTCATGCTAGGCTCTGCGTAGCTAAAATAACTAGTGAACTCTGTTTGAATTCATTTGTGCTGCCTCCACCGACATTGTCTGCGTTCAGCTTCTGTGTGTCTACAGAAGCTGCTATTGTGTCCTGGACATACCGTATTACGGCTTGTCAGCGCTGGACAAAGTTCAGTGATCGCATGCTAAATGGCTACTTCAGCACGGCTCCTTCTTCGCAGCAGGACCGGCTTCGCGCTGTATATGCCCCGCACGGTGTGCTTTGCCTTCTTCTCGTTCTGAGAGCGAGACCCTTGTCTTCGCGTCGTCACCGCTGATATCACGTCGGTATCAGTGCTCTTCGGCCGTTGTTTTGACGCAACCGTAGCCCCCCCCCACACTCAAGGAGGAACTCACCGCTCCAAGCAATCTCGGAAGGCGTGGATACCGCATGGTATTTACGTAAAACGGTATATGCCCTGTCGAGACATGCACCGAGTTGTTGATGGCAAACGCTGCCATCGGCAAGCAGTCGTTCCACCGCACGAACGAGTGTGTGTAGCTCTTCAGTACGTTATCGAGCACGCGATTTACGCGCTCGGTCTGTCCGTCCGTCTGCGGATGATCCAACGACGAGCGGCATATCATGGTGTCGGAACACCATGTCAGCAAACCGTCGTGCAGTCTGCACGGCCGTGACTTTAGCCGGTACTGCAACAAGATGAACCATCTTGCTGAATCGGTCAACAAAGACCACAACGCCAGTTCTACGCTTGTTGTCCGGCAGACCGAATACAAGTCCATAGAAATGGATTGCGAACGGCTCGACGGTATCGATAGCGATTGCAATGGAGCCTGCGAATACGCAACATGCTTCACGCGTTGGCACACCTCGCAAGCAGGTACGTTCTTGCGCACCCACTTGTACTGGAGGTTCCAGTAGAAGTCTCTCGTGATAATAGTGAATGTCCTCTCACGACCCGGACGTCCTGCCGTTGGGGCCTTGTGATGCTCGCACATGATCTGCTTATGCAGATCATATTCATCCGGCACGACGCTGCGGAACGCATCGTCGTCCATTGCACTATAAACAGCAGTCCTTCGTGCACACGATATCGGTACGCACAAGCTCGCAGATGTGGCGACAACTTCCGACGTGACGTCGGAAGGTGCTAAGACATAGGCTAGCAATTGTTTCGCGTCTGCGTCACTCACATTCGCGCTCAACGCCAATTCGATTGACGTCGGCTGCCTTAACCACGTAATCACGTCGAAGCGACAACGCGGCGACAACCACATTCAGCCTTCTAGGTTTGTACTCAACCTGAATGTCGTTCACCGCAACGAACGACAACCCTCTCGTCATTCGTTGCGAGATGCGCCTCACTGCTGTTCGCAGTGAAGCGTGGTCGGTGTAAGCCACGAATGGTCTACTCCCAAGTAAATACACTCGGAGCTTCGCGAGTGCATACTTTATGGGAACGGGCTTCTTGTCATGTACAGGGTAGTTACGCTCAGCTGGCTTCAGCTGACGCAACTAGTAGTAGACCACACGATGGCGGCCCTCGTGATCGTGCTGCATCAACGCGCATCCGATTGCAAAATCGGACGCGTCCCACACGATGCGGAATGAGCGAGCTTGGTCAGCCGCGATCAGCGCCTCAGGCAAGCCATACTTGACTGTATCGAATGCTTGCTGACATTCAGCAGTCAAATTCCACTCAGCCTTCCTTTTCAGGAGCTGTGACCGAGAGCGAATCTTGCCTCTGAGCCCCACGTTTCTATCCGTGGTTTTTGCCAAACTATCAGATAGCATGAAGAGGACGGCAGCGGCTGCTCGGCGCTCCCATCATGTGGTGTTAAAGACGCATGTGCATCTTTAACAACCGCTACAGCTCAGATACCTAAAACACTACATATACGCAATCAGAGTCCTATACACACTATATGTAGCCCTTTCTTATTCTTTCAGACCGTGGAGGGGTCGGCCTTAACTTCAGTTGACTGGCCGTAACCCCGAGATACTGGTCAACTTTGAACGGCTTTCTCAAACTATGGAATCGAACGTCTTTGTTACACAGTAAGTTCTGCCTTACGCCCGAAACCTAAAGTATGATAAAACCACACACCGGCGCAAGGCCAGCGCTCGAATCCGGTGATTGAACCTTGACAGCATTGAGCACAAAGGAACACTTGCCATTTCTGACCGGAAGGAGGCTTCCAGACAGGGATTAATCCATCCGACGTAAACACAATCAAAAGCACCTCAAGACGAAAAGTGTTCATTCACAGCGCCGCATATGCCCAGACCAGCATCGAGCCGTTGTATGGTGCGTATTATTTGCGTTTACACAAGCATCTCTTTAAGACTTTACCTTGATGGCCCTTCTTTCATTTGTGGTGCGAACCGCCACAATACTACAATCGAAATTGTTATCTGCTACTGACACCAAGTACCACGATGGTACTCAATCGTGGATGGGTCCCCATTCAACAACCATGATATTGCGGTGTTGGCACGAGAGGTATAAATTGTAGTTGGTTAAGTAGATCCCATTAAGAAAAGTTAATAAACTTAGAGCCTAAATGACGTTTAATTTTCGTTTAATTTGTTAAATTAAAAGCACCGCCGTCAGCAGCAACAATAGCAGCGCTGCATTAAATAAAGGTTTAATCGTAACAGACAAAGATTAGAGTGTCTGACGACTCATAAACACTAAGTTCATTTAAAGTGTTACAATTTGAATATGTTTCAGGTTTCATTGAGTTTGTTATGGGAAGTAATCAGTCTTTAGCTACTTACAAGCTCAAACAGGTAGTACACTGTACAAGCGGGTAATTAGTGCAAGCTGGGGAGGCTCTTACTATCGTTTGTGTTGATGTGAGCTAAGTTCTATAGTGGCTCCGAAACGGCCCGTCGTATCGAGCACGACGCTAAACTAAACATATTATGTAGCGTTTGTATAAATGTTATTTGAAGTGCAGGTGGTTTTGAGTAGACGATACAGAAACACTGATAGCCAAGAAAAATAAAGAAATTGTACCACGATATTTAGAATAATGAATTAGGTAAGCATTATGCTGGGGGCTCAATCTTTTGTATAAATAATTGCACGGCTTACTAGAGACTGCTTTAAAAAATTTCGTGCCTGGTGATCTAAACTATACCCAGATTTATGAAACTTAAAAAAGTCGATTTAGAAACGGTAGAACTAGACCTTAACTACTGCCACGTAGGGGCGGCGCTCGGCTAGTCTTAAAATACCAACGCTAGCACGGTATCTGTCCGTTCATCCCATGAAACCCTCAGATCTTTGGGCTTTCTCATTCGCTGCTGAGCGAAGCAAAGGCGGCTCCAATTTATTGTCATGCGATCTTAATGAGTGGCTGAGATATCTTTGTTGTGATTGGCTAGCAGCAAAATATTTTAATCGGGTAAAAAAACTTTAGCAACCCTTCATCTTACACATGACAAAATGGAACCGCTAATCGGTCGGGCCTGTGAGGCCCACGTGGTGCCGCCGCCCATTGACCTTGACGGTCTTGAGCTGACACTCCTGCAGTGTGCCTGCTGCAAAGCGTTCCTTTCGTGGGACGCATTTGCAGTTAGTCTCGCAAGAGCTGGGGGCCGTCGCTGCATTGCGTGTGCCAATGGGGCTCAACGCACGGGCCTATTTGCACCGCTTCGATGCAGCCCCAGCACCGCCGGAGCATGACCAGCGCGAGCAGCGGATACTCGCACTGGTCGTTGGTATTGGCACGCCGCCTCCGCCACCTCACCACCACGACCCTGCGCAGATCACGACTGCCGCCGCCTCTACGGCATGCAGATACCTCGTCGCTCGAAGAAGGTGAAGCTAAACATCTAAATGGGTACAAAATAAAATATGTCCATTGTTAAAAAAACTTACGTTTGACACTTTCTCTTTTGTTACTCAGTAAACTAAAAAAAAAACAATGTGGACCACTGTGTTACTTTTCATACCTTTCTCAGCGAAAATTCTTTTTGAAAATAGTTTGATAAAAAGTACCGCGTAGTAATGTGTGTCGCCTTGTATTATGCTTGAAAGAACGAAATTACTGTATGGGCGGATGTGTTGCCAACACATCGTGGTATAGAGTTCTTATTAGGATAGTAAAATAACAGCATCGCCAACAATAATAGCAACAACGTCAACACGTGCGAGCAGTATCTTACACACGGTTCTATTAAAAGTAGTATAAACAGAATACATTTATATTTGGTAAGCTGCTTAGTTATTTCTTAGCTGCATATCGTCACATTTAATCTGAGAAAAAAAACGTTTCGTAATAGTGTTGCAAACAACATGGTGGGGCTCAGTATTTTGTAGAAATACTGGGCAACTTATTTGAAGCTCAATATTTTCGTAATAGTGTCGCAAACAACATGGTGGAGACGCAGAATTTTGTAGAAATATTGCGCAGCTTACTTGGAACCCAGTATTTAGCAGATACTTTTTCTTTCAGCATGGCTGTAAAAAACATCTACGCTCTTTGACTTTCATCGTAGATAATATTAAACAACGTCCAAATTGTGATCCGATTAATGAAAATGAAGAATCCGTTTTAGGCTTTTTTATTAGTACATGTACCGGTAAAGTAGTCTCGTTGAAGCGAAGTGGATGCGAAACGTCTTACCAAGTAATAGGACGTAACCCAAAAACCGCCGCGTAGGGTGGCGCCCGGCTAGTATCTTTAAATGTGATAGCATTTCGGCTCATAAAAGATAAGCGTATAAAGGCTGTGATGTTCTTTATTGAGGCACTTTACTGTTTTTATTTGTGGATCACCACAAGAGTCAGCGACGTCTTTCCTCTTCTGAATACGCAGCCCTGGCGACGAGATTTAAACAGCTTACAGTTTTATGGGAAATAATTAGTCTTTTAGGGTGTCTGCCTTCACAAAATGTTTTAAAAAAACCTCACTTGTTGACCTCTTTATGTAGTACTACTACACTTGACTCATAGTGTCCTATTAGTATCCGCAATAAGCAATTTTCACAAAGCATAAACCCAGCAAGATCTGGAACTTTTTTTTATTAAAAGGTTTCTAGATGATAAAACTGGCCATGAAGCTGAGCTGTCCCCAACCACCTTCATTGCTGATGAAATGTCGATCTAAGGAGCTCCGGTTGACGGCTTGTCAGACGGCAAAACTACATTCGTGCAAGGATCACCCGTCTTGCAGCTTGAAATGCAGCACCGGTCAAAATTCGCCTCACCCCTCCCAAAGGATGGTGAGGTGGGTGTCCTTCTTCGCGGAGTACAACTTACGCGTCGATTACAAGCCGGGCAAGCTCAACGTGCTTGCGGACGCCCTCGCTCGGCGACCTGACTATGGGTTGGCCCACATCACACGGGTGACGACGGATCTATATGATCGGATACGCATGGCGTATCGGGACGATGAGGCTGTCGCGCCTATCGTCAAGTTCCTCGCGGCAGGAACAAGCGCGAAGTCCGACTGGCTTTCGTCGTGATAGCGCTCCCGGCTCCACTGGTATGAGCTGACGGATGGCCTCCTCAATTACCGGGTGGATCCCAATGAACCTCCACGGGTGGTCGTACCCAACGACGTGGATCTGAAGTTTGATATCCTCGCGGAGACGCACGACGCGCCTTCCAGCGACCACTTGGTCGCGAGAAGACCGA
>NW_003307371.1:0-6968 GCF_000142945.1 Phytophthora infestans T30-4
GTGTCTGGTGAGGCTGTAATCGCGTCGCTGCTGAGCTCACGCTGACGTCCGACCAACAGCGCCAAGCAGCCCAAGAGTTCATGGAACGCGAGCTAGCCGATGCGAATCGGCGAGCAGCAACTCCCGCGCGTTCCTCGAAAAATGATGTCGTGAAGCTAGAGACGTCTACCTACTCCGGTGAAGGAGCGAATCGCCTCCCGCTGAACCGGTAGTTTCGCGAGATCGACATCGCGATTGCTTCGAGAATGATCGAAGCGCAAGGGACAAAGGTCAATTTCTTATTGTCCCGGTTGTCTGGGAAGGCCAAGGAATGGGCCCTCGGTAAACTTGTCGTTGATCACGACGCATTCCCCACTCTGGAGTCTCTCCAGAAAGACCTCAGGCTCGCGTTCGAGCCGCCTCAAGACGAGTCCCGCGTGCGTGCCGAGGTTTTCGCCCTTGGTCAAGGTAAGATGACTATGCGCGACTACGTTCAAAAGACTCGCCACCTCGCGTCATGCATCGTGACAAATCCAATTGACACCGTATCGCAGGTCCATGTATTCGTATTCGGCATGCGTGAAGGCATGACACGGTACTGCTTGACCCGAGCGGAACATTCCTCTCTCGAGGAAGCATTCGCCCTCGCATTACGCGAAGACTATGTTGTGGTGGCGTCGTACGCGCGCGCGATGTCTACGGCAGCTCGTGAATCAGCCCCCGAGCCCATGGAGATCGACGCGATTGACGCGTCGAATAGTCACCGTCAGTCGACTTCCCGTGGGCCCAACGGCCGTCCTAATCGCCCGCTCACTTGCTTCAGCTGCCGGAAGATCCGTCATCGCGCGGTACTCGCGCACACCTCCGAAGTCTCACCTGCCGTTCAGTCAAAAACCGGTCAGGGCCAGTCGGTTGCGGGGCGCCCTGCTGGCTGGAATGGAGGTCCGGGTCCCTTGGTGGCTACTCAACCTTCTAGCCTTCCTGTGCTCCACGCACACTTTAATGCCACCACCACGCTGGGCGACTCGAGGCTGATCATCGTCAGTCTTCATGTCGCCGGCGCTCGGCGACCACTTCGCGCACTCCTGGACTCAGGAGCGTCGAATAACTTTTTTCGCGAATCGTGCTTATCGATGCTTCCAAGAGAGATATCGCAGTCCGTAATGGTCGAGGTCAGGTCGTCGTCAAACTTGCTGACGGAAAGCCACGCCGCGTTGCGCGGCGCGAGATCACGTTGCCATACACATTCGACGGCTTCCGCAGCAACGACGACTTCCTCGTGATTAAAATGAACTACGCGTTCGACTGCATCTTGGGAAACCCGTGGTTGTCACGATATCAACCAGAGATTGACTGGTTGGCTCGGTCGGTTAAACACCGCTCTGGCTTCGATGTGAGTGAGGTGTTCACGCACCTCCTGGTTGCCCAGAAGGATTGGCCCCATGTCAGGGTCGTAGACCGGTTGTCCACAATGCAGGTTGAGCAGAGAGCGAGCGATGGCCCTCTCTGTATGTCTTGCACAGCGCTGTTGCGTGAAAACCCCTCGCTGCGAAGCGAGGCTGTTAACACTTTGGCGGTAGAGCAGGGGCTCCCGCAATCCGAGCAGGCGGTCGAGCGGTTGGAGCTCCCGTCATCCACAGCGGTGGTCGAGCAGTTGACACTCCCACCGACTACGACGGCGATCGAGCAGGGTCTCTCGTTAGTCGATGGCGCGGTCGAGCATCGAGAGCTCCCGCGCACTACCGACACGGTTGATGGTGCCCCTCCGTGTCTAGAGGGGGGGGATCCCTCGTCCAGCGATAGCGAGTCTTCAGTCTCGAGCAGCGGTTCGAGACGCCACAAGAAGAAATCCAAGCGACGCCGTCTTAAGCGACGTGGTCAGCCCATCGCCGATTCCGCAATGAATGAGCCCATACACGTCCTGTAACACGTGGAAGGAGGCGCCGTTCGCTCACGCACACTTGACATTGAGAGCCTACCTCGCGAAGCTTCTCCATCACACCACTTCCGGGTCTTTTCTGGAAGAATTTTCTGCGCGATCTGAAGTCAGGAGACATCGAGCAGGTCTGCTTGATCACCGAGTCTGCCTCGGCGGAAGAGATCCACACGGTCGCTACCGACAATCTTCCACTTCGTCCAAAGAACGCTGAGCCGAAGTCGACGCGCAAAGAGCGCTTCGCTGCCCAGTCGTGGGAGTCACCCCGCGACTCGGGCAATCCGGTATACGACACCGTCCGCGAGTTCGCGGATGTTTTTCCCGACAAGATATCAGCTGAGCTCCCTGCTGACAGAGGCATTCGCCATGAGATTGATCTCACGCCGAGTTCCAAGTACTGTGTGACGCGACAGTGGCCCCTCCCATGCGATCAGGTTAAAGCCATTGACGACTTCTTCGAGAGCCGCCGAAAAGCGGGTCACGTGCGCGATAGTACCTCGCCACACTCGAGTCCGACGTTCTGCGTGAAGAAGGCCACGGGTGGTTGGCGCATTGTTCACGCTTTTAACAAGCTAAACGACGCCACCATCCCAGCACAAACTCCGATCCCTCGGAAGGATATGGTACTTGACACCATGGGCCGCAGTGTTATTTTCAGCGCCATCGACCTGCCCGATGGCTTCTATCAGATCTTGATGCGACTCAGCGACATCCCGCTCACAGCGGTGAGCACTCCCAGCGGGATGCTGTGGGAGTGACTTGTCATGCCGCAGGGCCTGAGAAACGCACCAGCCACGTTCAATCGCATGGTTTCCCACGTTCCGCGCCCACTTCGCGACTTCGCTCCGAGCTACTTCGATGACATCTTCGTTCACAGCCGCGCTGAGGGCGATCTCAGCGCCAAAGAAGTTCACTTGAATCACTTACGACAAGTGTTCCAAGTCATGCGCGAAAACAAACTGTACGCGAACTTGAAGAAGTGCATCTTCTGTGCCCCGGAGATTCCGGTGCTTGGCTGTTATGTGAGAAAAAATGGTGTCCGAGCGGATCCTGAGAGGGTCGCTTCCATCTGTGCGTGGCCCACGCCGCAGAATCAGACTGAATTGCGTCAGTGGCTTGGCCTCGCAAATTATCTCCACAAGTACACGAAAAATTACGCTGGTCTGATCCAGCCATTGTCTTTATTGCTGAAGAAAGACATCACGTGGTCTAGACTCCCGAACATCAGTCAGCCTTTAATGCAGTGAAGAAAAGCTTGGTGGAGGCCCCAATCCTGGCGCTTCCAGATGACCCAAAGCCATTCAACGTTGTTTGCGACGCGAGCGACTTCGCCATCGGCTGTGCACTGATGCAGTTCGACGACGAAGGTCGCGAACGCGTCGTGAGTTACCAATCCAGACAGATGAAGCCCGCTGAGAAGGATTATCCGGTCCACGACAAGGAACGCCTTGCGATGCGCTACGCACTGATCAAATTCAGAGTGTACTTACTCGGTGAGCAGACATTCGCGATCTACACAGATCACGCGTAGCTGCGAACAGCGACGAAGAGCCCTCATCTCTCTCAGCGCATGGCACGATGGCTGTCATTCTTCTCCGAGTACAACTTCGTCGTTCACTACAAGCCAGGCAAGAATAACATCCTTGCGGATGCCCTATCTCGGCGCCCCGATTACGATCCACGCCGAGATTTGGGTCGTCAGTCACTTGAAGACGCGGACGGCGACGAATTGGACTGCGCCACATGTGGGGCCGCAGGTGTGAACCTGATGACAGCGGTATCTCCAATACTTCCGCTGCGGGAAGAGATCTCTGCCGCGTATCGAGATGACTCGATATATGCCGGTATACTGGAACACCTTCGCACACCAAGTGAAGCCACGCTTAAGACACTGAGCCGCTCCACGCGCAACCAGATTCACAGATACCAACTTGACGGTGATCTGCTGATGTACTGTATCGATCGATTCGATGCTCCTCGCGTCGTTGTCCCAAACGACCCCGATCTACGCGCAAGAATTATACACGAATTCCATGACGATCCAGTGGGTGGACACTTGGGCCGTGAGAAGAATTTCGCGGCGGTATCCCCCGACTTCTACTGGCCTCACCTATGCAAGTGGGTGCGCAAGTGGGTCCGCTCCTGCGAAACGTGTCAACGCGTTAAACCGTCACCGTCATCGCAAGATCCGCTGCGTTCTCTGCCTCTGGCGACAGAGGCGTGGCGCTCTGTGTCAATGGACTTCATATTCGGTCTTCCACCCGATACTGACGGTCGTACTGGTGTTGTTCTGGTCTTCGTGGATCGCTAGCAATATGTGCCATCTCGTTCCGGTTCCGGACTCAATCACCGCGGCCGATACCGCGGTGCACTTTGTCGACGCTGTCTTCCGACATCACGGCCTTCCTGAATCAATCGTCTCTCACCGCGATCCCCGATTTACATCGGCGCTCTGGACGAAACGCCTCGATCTCCTGGGCACCAAACTCCTCATGTCGACGGCGGCGCACCCGGAGTCTGACGGGCAAACGGAGCGCGTCAACCGCGTGCTAGAAGATGTTCTGCGCAGTTACGCCCCGTCCTTCGAGAACTGGAGTTCCTTCCTGCCTCTTGCGGAGTTTGCACTCAACAATGCCGAACACGCGTCGACGGGATTGACTCCGTTCTTCGTCAACAACACGCGTCATCCACGTGTCCCCGCACAGCTTGCTGTGGACCAACCTACGGCGACTGATGGCTTCACTCTGGAGGGGGAGGAATGTGATAACCCTGCCCAACCGGCTCCGATAGTGGTTCAACCACCGGTTTTCGGTGAGACAACGGTTCTGCCGTCTACGAGTTCAGCTACTCCTGCAGTAGACATCAACGCGGTGACGCGTTTACAGTCGAAGAAGATCCTCGCACCCGCGCAATCCACGTCGTCGCCGTTAGTTGACTGGACAAACCGAACGCTGATCTCTCCAGCACAGCCACACTCGACTGTGGCTAACTACGCGCCGAAACCTCCAGCGCGACCCTCTGACAAGGCAGCGGTATCCGACTTTGTCCTTCTTCGCCAATTGGTTACCCGATTCGTCCGTGACGCGCTACAACTCGCGGTTGACAAGCAGAAGGAAAACGCTGACTAACGTGGCCGCAAGAACACAAGTTCATTCAAGATTGGTGAGCCTGTGTTACTCTCAACGAATGGAATTTGTACCTCTGCTATTACGAACCTAGGCGCGAGCAAGCTCGCGCCGCGCTACATTGGGCCATTTAAAGTACTACGAGTTATGGGTGATGCCTACACGCTAGAAATTCCTACGTCGCTACGACTACACCAGACGTTCTACGTCGGGCGACTTAAGAAGTATCTTCCCGCGATGATCCCGGAGGCGGAGCAGGAGCATGCGTTGAGCGGCCCTCGCGATGAGCCTGTCAAGCCAGCGTCCCATCTGTCCCAGTTCCCCGCTCGCGCGGAAGAGCTCCACCCCTCGGTCCGCCAAACACCTGCGCCTCCAGACTACGCAGTCGCTGCAAGAGTTCACGTTTCGACTGGCGCAGACTACTCGCCGTCGCGTCGGCGTTCCGAGAGCTCTCAGCCGCCCGCTCGGCCTCCTCCTGTGCGTCCCGAGAAGTGTTCAGCACCTGCTCAACGTCGTCCTGGTAAACCAGGTCGCGTCGAATTCCACCGCGACGGTCCTCCGCACATTGTTGACTCAAATGGAGATACGTGCTGGATCGTGGACCGTATTGTTGATCACGAAGATCCTCCCCGCGCGCGTCACTCGATTAAGTCGTCGGCTCAACACGCGGCTCCCGCCGCGCGGAAGTATAAGGTACGATGGCTCGGGTTTCAACCTGCTGATGATACATGGGAGCCTCGCGCCAACTTGCTTCGTGACGTTCCTGATGTCGTCCACGACTACGACTCCAGCCTTGAGTCAAACGCGGCCGCCAGCGACCTCGCGGCAATCGAGAACGCGATCGACTACGCGCCCGACGAGACGTCGAATGCGCCGGAGACGGGCTCCGTCGCGAACGCTGTCGGCGCGAGCCGCCGCGAATAGCCGCCTGGTGAATTCGGAGAGTGAGCGTCTGTACTTCTCGATCCAAGCGTGTTCGGTCGGCATGAGCGGATACTCGACAATATGCTGATCCCACTCAGCTTGCGTCGGGCGTCGCCCGATGTCACACGATCTGCAACCTTCGCGTACGTTGACATAGCACAAACGGTCTTCGGTCCAAGCGTCGTCGCAGACTTTCAGGCGCAGATCACCGAGTGAATGGTCGGCTTGTAGGGCTTCGCGATCACCGAGCCAGCCGACGACACTTTCTCCAGCCTCTTGCAACCAATCCCACCGCCGGATGAATGCTCACCATGATCTCTGCAAAGCTTCGTACGACGCGCCGTCGAGTGGTTCGTTCCAGAGACGCTTGAAGCGCCGAAAGTGGTCCTGCATGATGTCCAGCGCGTCCGGGGTCACCACCCCGGACAGGTCGTACAGCGCCCACGGCTTCATATCCTCGTTCATCACGCCGGGCCGAACCCCAAGTCGACTCACGCTCTCAGGTGCGATATCAGCGGTCCACCCACTGTTCAGCGTCGTCGCCGACGCTGGAGCCGTCCGCGTTGTTCCGCTTCCTGTCTGGTTCGCCGCCCCCGTCTGTTGCGCCATGTTGTTCTCGTCCGCGCAAGCTGTATTGTGCTGCTCCTGGGCTTCGCAGGAGCTCCCGCCCATCAAGTTCTCAAGCGTTCTCTTCTCCGCCATTTCCCAGTTTGTCCCGATTGTTCTCCGAAGTGCACCCACGTTAGGTGATTGCTGTCTTAAGAGGGGGGGGTGATGTAATGGGCCTTCCCAAGCTACATATGTAGGTAGTTTTATAGGTTCTTTGTAGTGGTTCACACCATTACATAAGTAGGTAGATTTGCATTACAAAAATAGGTGCAGCAGCACACGAGTAGCGTGTGCTGAACTGCCGTCACCTTATTGGTTGAAATATGGGGAGCCAGACCCATAATCAACCAATAAGGAGTTGACGTGTATTTGAGTGGTCAGGACAAGCCGCCCTG
>NW_003307372.1:0-6971 GCF_000142945.1 Phytophthora infestans T30-4
CACAGAGCTCATATGGAGATTTGCACAGGCATCGTTTTAATACTACGAAATTTTTATTATTGGTAATATTGCATGTTGCTTTTAATATTTAAGTGCTACTTATTCCTAAATGAAGTACATAAATCCCCTAAAGACGCTTCCTATGCTGCAAGGTGCTTAGCGTACAGCGTGTATCCGAGGACATACTACTAATATACGTAATACTATCTTCTTAATAATTTCTACAAGTTACAACGACTAAAAGAATAGCTAACGTAATTTGCCAGTTGAGTGCCTGATTTTGGGCATGCTCAAAAGGTGCATCTAGCGAAAAAGGCACCAATTGCTGTTTGAATTTTGTCTTTGAAAATCAAAAAATGGAAAACCAACGCATCTAATATTTATTTTTGCGTTTTTTACAAACGAACATGTGAGGTGCAATGGTTAGGCAAAAGTGAGGATGGAATTTGAGCTTTCAGTTTTGTGCACGGTTCTGGCTATCGGGAGCAGCATCTCCTTGGTTTTAAGACGCCCTACAAAGTCCACGGTGCGTCGTGAGCGTTTGCGTTTAATGCGAGGTGCTGTTGGCAGATGTTAAATGCTGCTGCGTATTTCTTCTTGAATTTCACGCTTTCGCATGAGCCATGCCGCCCTTCCAATGTCTCCGCGTGCTCCACCGCTCGCAAACAGTCGTAAACAAGCCTGCATACTAGGCAAGGATGGTGGATAGATTCCCGTGTTTCTGAAGCCATTTACAGCGTTTTCAGGCCTTGTCACCACCGCGTAACGATACGCATGGCACGCTACCTCGATGGTATCCGATTTTGCAACAGTCCAGTCCGAACTGTGCAGCATTTTGGCTAGTAAAGTAAATTTCATCATGCTCGTGAAAGACTTCAAAACAGCCACGTAAAGAGGCTCATAAAGGTAGTTGGATTTGGAGGGAGATCGACTATCCTCTGTGTGATCAAACGGAAACTTCACCTAAAATAAATCTACCCGTCAAATTGATTTATACAAAATCTTGTTAATAATGAAAATAATTCTAATAAAAATAAAAGTATTAACCGATTTCGACATGAGTCGAACTGCTGTCTAGGACCAGCACCACTGGACGCTTCACGTTGTTGTTTGTCAAACGTCTTCATCCAGAGCTTAAATATACCGGTATTATTTCAAGCGTGTAGGTTCCCCCTCGGCGCAGCGTTGTAGACTCCACGTCTTCGTTGTCTGCCCCCATGGCTTCGTGTCTTCTGAAATGAATAGACCACAGGCTAAAAAAGTGATTTTTTCGTCAGTTATGTGCATGTACCTTATATAGCAGTATTTGTTCATGATACAACGCTATATGGCGCAAACAATACAGTTTCAAGTTTAAAACGCCATAATAATTCTAAGCTGCGATATTTTCGCATATAGCTCTATCACTTTTAATATAACTAGGCCGCAGCTGTAATATTGAAGTATACATAACAGCATGGTATCATTTTGAAAAATATGTATCTGAAGCTAGTGCGACATCGTATTATCTATTAAACATCTGGTTTTCGCGAAATCCTGGCCATTTAATTTGGAAAAAAATCAAAGCAAAGAGAGGAAGTTCAGATTCACCTGTCAATTACCAAGATGCCCAGTACAGCCAGCCAAGTGTTCGACCGCCTCAACCGACGGTAAGAGGACGAGACCTCCAACCTCGCTGTTAGCCACGAGAACTATGGCGATGTCGCTCGCCATATAGAGGAAGAAGCCTCTGATTCTGGCTCACGTATTCTGTCTTAGTATATTGCGGCAGGTGGTGATAGTGCGCTAAAGGGCATGACCAACTTCTCTGCGCCCGAGCTGGATGCGCTTTGGGCTCTTGTGGAATCTGCGGTGAAGATTACATGGACGCAAGGTCGTGGGCGTAAGCCGTCTGTGTCGGGGAAAGACGCAGTGTTCATTACACTGACCGTGTTGAAGCATTATGACACATGGCAGAAGCACGCGATCGATTTCAACATCGGGATTTCGACGCTGGAGAAAAAGGTTCACCGTGTCATTCAGACAATTGAGCCCGTGCTGTACTCCCAGATGGTTAAGCGCGTAAGGATGTCCGTGCAGATGGAAGCTGGAAACACCTTTACGAACTACCCACATGCTCTCTACGCTACTGACGTCAAGTTCCAGCCAGCATATCGGCCTAGCGGTCGCTTTGCAGAACAGAAGGTCTACTTCTCCGCTAAGCACAAGCTGTATGGGTTCAAGATTGAGTGCTCTGTGACACCACCGGGTCTCGCTGTTGATGTTTCAGATCATTCTCCTGGATCAACGTCGGATCTGATGATGATGCTCGACAGGCTTACGATTCATCGTCAGATGCTGCGCAAGGAGGACGGGACAACTGCTGAAATGGGAGCTGAACCAACGCAGTTTCCACATATGTGGGCCGTGCTATTAGACAAGGGTTACCAGGGTACCCGGCGCGTGCTTCGAACGATCCAGCCAAAGAAACAACCGCGCGGAGGCACTCGTGACCGTGATGATATTTCCCGCAAACGTGCAATTTCTTCAGATCGCGTCCTGGTTGAGAATTATTTTGGCCGGATGTGTATGCTGTGGAAAGCTAACTATGCGACCTATGCGACCATTAAGTAAAACGAGAGCCGTTTTGATGGTATGTGTGGCGTTGACCAACTTCCATGTAGGTTTGATGCCTCTACGAGCTCACGACAGCGAACACTACGATATGGTGTTGTCCAAGTATCAGTCAATGGGCGAGCGTGTTCGCACCCTGCGTGCTAGATCCCAGCGTCTATATCGGGCTCGGCAACAGCAGCACTCGCGCCCTGGATCATATAGCGTTCGCTCTCGCCTATCCACATCTCAGCACGAGACCCAATACGAATCGGACGACTCCCTAAATCATGCTTTGTAAGGCACCTTTTCCCGGTCTTATTCTGCTTGCTCCTAGCTTCCTTAGACTAAAGACATTAAATAGATTGCTGTGTGCTATAACGCTACGCTTGACTTTCCAGCTTGTAGTTAAAATGGATGTAATCAGGCTCCGTGCAGCTAGAAAGGATTAGGCAGCAACTTCAAAGCGGTAACAACCACGGAAGTCGCTTAATGCCAGTTGCCCACTAATACCACACGCGCCGTCTTAAACTCCACAATGCACTACAGGGTTATGCGTGTGACGTTTACAGTACTTCGGCCCGTCACCCCCTTGGCAAGTTGGAAAGTGAGGAAGATGAAGTGTCTAGCTACTGTATTTGCACTTGAAGAGTACCTGATACTGTATAGGCAGAACCCATGTGTCGTTGAAATAGACCGACTCTTGGGTAGAAGCATCCATAATTAAATTTTGGGCCACAAATGTAGCCAACTGTTTTTCATAGGATCGTACTTATCCCAGAAGTAACAGCCTGAGCCACGAGAAGCGAATATATAAAAAAACAGCAGGGTAAATGCGAAAAACAAGCATGTGCTTTTCGAAGAATCATGTTTTCCGGAATAAGGCATGGAATTCGCGTAAAATCTTGCGAAATTAAGCACCATACGCTAAGACACACTTTTTGAGACTGTTATCTTATGGGTTGCGGTTGGCTAGAATCGAATACCCTTTAAAAATGATGAGTCTGAAAATGTGAATTTTATTCAGTTGGTTGTTGAAAAGCGTGCACTGAACTGAATCAACCAATCCAATTGCGCAATTTTGAAATTAAGCATAACAATTGGCAGAAATTTGGCATCGTGCACGCAATTGGCATCACGCACTCAAATGGCAAATTACGTTACAACTGTTTTGTTGTAGAAATACTTAAGAAAATATCTGAGTGTGAGGTAACTGACTGAGCTGCCAAATAGTAGCACACGTACAGCAGAAGCTGGCCGAAAGAACAGCGCTGTGCCAATAAACGGTGTCACTTGATCCATAAAGATAAAAAAAAATAGATTGAACAAAATGAACCCATATGTGTTACTGCTGTAAACCATTGTTTTCTAAGAGTTGATTTAGCAGCAAAATCCAATACTAAGTAGCTGGGACGTGTCGCCGACAGGGGTAGGATACGATTTTAAGTGGAGCGGCAAGACAACAACAAAACACGAGTGGTGTTATTTATAGTTGTTTAAGGAGACCTCATAAAGAAACGTTAATAAACTTGGAGCCTAAATGACGTTTAACCCCTCTAGCCCCGCGATTTAGGGCAAAAGTTACCCTGTATTATACAGGATAGTGTTTTATCTTGATTTTACTATTTGCGGAGTTTTGCAAAGCTCACAATCCTTACTCCTTATCTACCCTGTTCCGTACAGGTTATCAGTCAATGTACGGACTCGTGTACTCTGTATCAACCAGGATTAACACAAGATGTAGAGAAAAATTCCAAACTTCTACAAATGCATTCACTCTAACGGACTACAATCATTCCTAGTGTTACGCGGTTGACACTTCATACAGCTTTGTATTAGATGCACGCTGTTTCAATACTGCCTACGTCTCCTGCACTAACCTCGATTTCTGCCTCCCTTGAAGATTCGTTGGTCGAGCTTTCTACTTCATCGCTGTCATCAATATGTTCTCCAGTGTGGCGCGAGCTTGAGCCGCTTGGTGAGCGCATGCGAATTGTCTTTAATCCAGGGGGTATACGAGCACCAGCGCCCCAAAGGTTGTGCCAAATCTGGCTGCAAGTTGCTGAGTTTATTGATCCCGACGGGTCGTGCTGGCGAACCTTTTGGCATAGGGAAATATTTCCCCGTGCCCCCGACTGGCGATTCATCCTTTCCTCTGAGCACTCGACGCAGTAAAACGTAGTCTCCCACGGTGTCTTTGCCGGGCGAAGTAATGAACACACTTTGCATCCGTACTGACGTCTTTTGCTCGATTCGTTTCCGTTTTTTGCTCTTGTCGTGCGAAAAATATCCACTTGGCGAGGTGTGTGATGGGCCGGGAGTGTGTAGCGAGGGTGTGTCGACGGCACAACGCTTGTATCAACCAAAGCTTCGACAGATAGGTCTCCTTCGAAGTCGGCAGCTCCCACGTTCAGCAATGCGACTTGCATAGATCTCATGAATTCTGCGTGCGTGGGTGGAGCACGACCTGGGTTCAATCTTGCTTTGACGCGGCGGTGGATGATGTAGGCATTGACTAACGCCATGTCAATGAGTCCGAGAAAGATAGTATGATAGTACTTCTTCATTTTCATCGCTCCCTGTAGTGTACAGGATAACAATTGTCAATATGAAACCAAAGTAGTGTAGGATACAAATGGTAGTACCTGTATTGAATATCGCTGAAGCCGCAACTGATCATGTATATCTGCGCCTCCCATGCCTTCTTGGTAGTCCTTGACGAGCTGGGGTGCTGGGACGTCAACAGTGTCAGCGCCTGCACGTCTTACCAAACTTACCACACCAGTACCGCAGCCGGTGGCAATGAAGTGAACGGGACGGTTGTCCATCCACGAAACGGCCACCATGCTTGGCTCTACCTTTGACTGTGCAATTCGATACAGCCCTCTCTTCATCTTATTTGGCCTCTTGGCTTGCTTGTATGGAATCGTGTTGCAATATCCGCGCCGGTTCGTCTGAATGGTGCCCACGTGATAAAGACCCCGTTGTAGGGAATCGAAGACAGCAGCACGCTCGAGTAGAACCGATCCGTAATGACGAGTCGTTTTTTTGGCGGTCCGTCGAGCACAGCATCAAGGTTGCGAACTACCGCGTTTGGTCCCTGGTTCAGATCAGCACTATCACTCGTCAACCGCCCTTGATAGATTTCAGCCCTGCACAGGATAACAATCTCAACTTGTTAGACGCTAACCTGTAGAATACATAGATTCTCTTTGACATACCTGTAGCAGTAACCCGTTGCAGCGTCGCACGTCAAGTAGCACTTGGTACCCCATGGATGGGGCTTGGCACGAAGGTATTGCCGCATGGGGTTGTACTTGCTCTTCATGGGTATCATACCTTCATCAAATGCAATGCGCTGTCCAACACTCATGCCTAACTTGAACGTCTTATTGATTGTATCGGCAATGGGCTTGATCTTCCAAGTCTTGTATTGCTTTGCAGAGGCGTCGTTGTTGTTGCTAAAGTGCATGAACCGCACAATTTCGTCGAAGCGTTTTCTTGACATGAAACGTCCGAAGGTGCCTTTTGGTACCGCGCCCTGTGCATCGACTGCCCAGTGTTTTGCTAGCTTCTCGCGATGCGGGCATAATGTTCTTGCACATAGTAGACCAATGAAATGCACCAGTTCATGCGGCTGGATAGGCTTGAATGCGTCTAGCTCCTTCTTCACTTGTTGCAGAGACTTCATTTTGTAGTCGGGGCGTCTCTCCTTCATGCGGCGCTGGCGAATCATGATCGATTCAATAGCTTGGGACCGGAACTGGCGCTACTAACGATTAGACTCATTTGCTATGGATATCCACATCTCCTTGGGGAGAAAGAGGAAGAAGAGTCCTTCCATATTACACCCGAGTGCTTGCGCGATCTCAGTTGGAGCTGGTGTGCAGTTGGTCAGACTTGCCGAAGGAAAATCGGAGAGAGCTGCCTGCATTCAGCACACAGTTTTCAAAGTTAGCGGATAATACAGGATAGTACAAAGGGTTTGATGAATGCAAACCTGTACCGTACAGGATTATACTTACTTTCGGCTTCGAAGTATGTTGTCCAGCCCGTCTTCGCATGCTCGCTCAGGTCTTCCTTGCTCATTCTGTCAAGGGGGTACCCACCGACAAATCCACCGCATCTTCCTTCATCACTTGTTTCCTCGAGATCACTAGCATCACTTGCAGAGCTCTCGCTGGCCGCATCCGCGTCAGAATAGGCCGCCATCCTCCAATACAAAGTCGGTCTTCGTCTCCAGAACCCATTCCTGGTCGTTACCCCGGCGATAAAATCCCACCCAGATTTGGTCGGCTGCCGATAACATGAGTCGGTCCTCGGAGGAGATGAATGGTTGGTTACAATAGTTTGGAAGCGGGGGACCTTCCCTGGCCCCG
>NW_003307373.1:0-6975 GCF_000142945.1 Phytophthora infestans T30-4
GAAGAGAGTCAACTGTGGTGTTGGAATTCCCACGTGAACTCTAGCTACAAATGTAGTTAGGATGTTCCCACAACAATACGTCTACTAGGATAGTAAACGATCGTTCGAGCGGACCTGAAGACCCCAGTTCTGCCCTTGCACCGGGACAAACTGGACCTTGTAAACTACTTATATAGGCCAACCAGTAAAAATAAGAACACGCTACTAGCACGAGCAAAGCTAGCAGGTGTTTTAAATCCTCGTGGTCCCAACAGCGGAAGGGTACCAGGCACGGCTAAGCCTTTTACGAGATCACCGAGTGTTCAACACTCGGTTGGAAGAATAAAAGGGAGGCAATTCAAGCACTCCCAGTCGTGCAAATAGGCAGCAATAAGCCGTCACGTAAAACCTCCCGATAATAATCGGCCAATACACAAAGTCTCTTGGCCTTGCCGGATGAACCCTCGCTACAGAGCTTCGAGCTCACCGACAGGCATAACACACTCAAACAAGCTTGACCTGACGCTTACCTTGAAGCCGGACGTCGCTCTGTGTGCTTGAGTGAAAATTTTGTTCTGTATTTAAGCTTACCCTTTCGGGTCTATTCCTAATAAGAAGTCCTAATCAAGTATACAAATATCAAGGGAACAATGATCCGTTATGGATCTTCTTGCACGCCAAGCGTCGTCTGCACCGTCGGATGAGTATCTTTAACGGTCCGCGCCCTGTCCCAGACGGTGAACGTGCCTTCCAAGGGTCGCCGAGTCTTCCGCGAACTCATCCCAACCGCCACTGAGGGTTCGTACCGTAGATGGTCCGCTGAATGCGAATCCGGCCAGTCCATTATTAATAATAAGGACAGCCTGGGTTCAGTGACATATGGGCCGTATCCATTACTCGTTGAAAGTTCGGAAGTGATGCCGTCGAGTCCTTGCACCTTGGCGTCTCCGTACATCACATGACCGAGGGTTCGTTGCTTGAACATCTTGGGCGGTGTCACGGCTTTGTCGACGGGTGATAATCCGCAACTACGGAGAAATCACTACACCACAACTGTCCCTGTCGCAATGAAAGCCACGGTACTGGTGCCCGTTGTGACATTTCTTCATTCTCCAATTCACCATCCCGTCACCGTATTTCCAAGCGTCTGAATCGAGCCGTGTCCGACGTGTTTCAGCGTCTCAATCCTCGCCGACGTCGCGAACGTGAACAGCTGGAGGTACGTCAGCTCATCCATTTCTTGAATCATCGGCGCCTTGCTTATCACCATGCATTACCCGTCTTGTTTTATATAAGGGCAAGACCGAGGGTTCAAACGCCCCTCAGTCTGCTACATCTCCCCTGACAGCACCATCATCAGCTGGTCCTCCGGCGCTTCCTGCCCCGGACTCTTCAACCCCTGCGGCAGCTCCTGCAGCACTTCCTGTCGTCGCTGAATCCGCGGAGATGGCTCCTGCTGCTCCTCCTGCGCCTGCTGGTGGTCCACCACCACTCACCAAAGATTCGCTGCGCGCCATGCTGGCTGAAAGTACGGAGGCATCGGTCGATCACATGATGACCTCGATAGTTCCGTACTTGACTGCAATGGCTCGTCACCAAGTGCAGCTCAGCGTTGCGCCTCCTCTCCACGGCGATGTACACGCTCAACGTCGCCTCGAGACTGATGTTGGTTTCGATGATGTCCTCGCTGCGGTACAACCTATTCCTGACGCGCTGTCGGCATTACCCGAACGAGTTGCCGACTTGGAGCGTCAGTTGCGGTTATCTCAGTCCGAGGCTGCTGCCGCCGTACGTTCGGTGGCACCCGAAATCATGGCTCGTGAGAACGCGGAGGCGTTCCTCAAGGCTGCCAACGCTGAGATTGAAGCCTTCACCACAACGTCAAGATTCTCCGCGAGTCGAACGCTAAGAACGACTCCATGCTCGCCACTGTTCAAGCCACTATGGAGCGACACACAGAGGACTTGAATCGTCTGCACTGCGAGGTCCAAGCTCGGGACGTTTGCATCAGCACTTTGCAAAGAAGCTGGCTCGCGAACGCGAGGTGTACAAGTCTTCTATTGGAGCGAATACCGAGCAGACCCGAAAGCTCCACCTCCTTCTAGTAAAGCTTCCCCAGGGCAAGTATGTTGATAACGACACGCTCAAGGTCCTCGAGAACCAGCAAGACCGCAACACCCGCCTCCTCCAAGCGAATCGCACCCTCCGTGCACACGTGAGTCTGGCCGGGATGGATCCCGAGATACTTCGTCTGGCTGTTGATGGTACGTTCCTAATGTCGCTCCTTCCACCGTGTGTTCAGCAACTAACGTTCGTTCACAATCCTTCGTGATAGGTCTGCCTGCGGGTGAGCTGGACCTGGACGCGCTGGACTTGGATCAGGAGACGTTAGTCGCTTTGCGGCGCATCCAGTCTGCCACCGCGTCTTCGGACGATCCTCAAGCCCTACCTGCAGCTTTGGCCAAGGCCGCTCACCAAGTGGCTCATAGGAAGTCCCACAAGCTTCTTCGACCAGGTGGCGAGGATTCAGACGACGAGCCGGACGACTCCGACGAAGACAAGGCTCCAATCCCGACGGACAAGGCCAGTACTTCGATGACAGCTGCTGGTCTCGGTGATGCGCCACCTGCCGACACTTCAACTCCCAAGTCGGCTCGTAGATCGCTATTCGGCCCGAAGGCGTGGAAGAAAGCGGCCCAGAAGAAGCGCAAGAAAACTCGTCCTCACTCTCCTGCCAAGTCGCCTCGACGTCATATGAAGACTAGGTCCAAGTCTGTACGGTCTTCTCCGAGTTCATGGTCGCCCCCTCCAACACCAGCGTCTTCTTCCACTCCCGCCGTGGTCGACCTCAGCGGCGACCAGAGTGACGTGGACATGGGGAATGCTGGTCCAAGCAGCGTCCCTTTGGTTCAAGGAGCTGCTACAGAGCCTTCGGGTAAAGAGGTGGACTCTGGGGATCACCACGATGTTCCTGATTCTCCTGACGCGCCTTCGCCCCCGTCTCAGGGTCCTCCCGATGTGGCCAAGCCCCCAGCTTCCACGATTTCTCCTTCTCCAGCCGACATACGTGCCGCTGAAGAAGCTCTGCGTAAGACCGAGGAAATGCGGCTCATGTTTGGCTCAAGTGACGAAGGTGAAGAGTCGGACCAAACTGTCCCACAAGGCAGTCTGCTTCGGCGTCTGTTGCGACGTCCAAGATAGTTGAAGCCTCGCGAGTGGTTTCTACAGCAGGTTCTGCCCCTGTTGAAGCTGCTCCACTAGCCTCCGTGTCTTCAAAGCCGGCTCAGACTGTTCCGACGGCTGTCGTACCAAGCGTGTCTTCGCCCGACTTTTCGATGGAGATTGATGACGATGAAAATGCTGATGACGATCGTGGAGATGACGTGGATGACAATGAACCTTCGGTGGATGATTCTCCTGATGCTCCCAGTGGTGGCGGTGATGTTCCGCCCCCCACCGATCATTCAAGCATACTCGATGACGAAGATGTTGAAGATTCAAACAGGAGCTGGAGTAATCTTGGCCCAGCTCGTCCTCCGACTCCACCTCGGCCAAATCCTTCGCCGATGATGACTTCCCCAATCATCGTTGCCGGCCCGCCTCCTTCGCCACCGGCAAGTCACCCAGCACCAGTATCTTCTCCTCCTATTCCGGTGTCTCCTCGTCCGCCTATTTGGACTCTCGATGCTGGACCTGGACGCATGATCACGGCCACCTACACTTCGGTGCCGCGTCGTGGTGGTGCACCGTCGGTTGAGCCGTTGCCTCACCGAGTGTTTTCTGGTGGTCGCCCTACGGTGCCGTCTTCGTCCACCTTGCCACCGTGGGTTCTTCCGTACGTGGACATGGAGTTTACTGACGCAGGCGCCAAGAAGTGTTTCGAGCGACTCTTGAGCTTAACCCTTTCCGAACCAGCTGGTGAGGTGACCGTGCGTACAACGTTGGAGGGTCTCCAAGCGTTCTTTGATTACTCGCATCCTGATCACCTGTACCAGCAACTTCGGCAGCTCTATCCTCTTCAAGCTTGTCTCTTCGACACTGTCGACTTCAACCCAAGCGTCCCCATCTCCAAGCGTGCTCCGATTGAGACCCGTCTCAAGATGATCTGGGTGAACCTTCGGGGTGACGGCGGTAAGCAAGGTGACCTCGGGTTCGCGTTGTGGGAGCGTCTCCACTGGCTTCCGTTGGCTGGTATTGAACGAGGTCTCGCTGAAGAAGCTAAAAAGGTTGGCCACGACAAGGAGCGCTTGAAGGAACTGAGACCTCTGTTGAAGAATCTCTTCAGTGAGCGCGACCGTCGTGCCGATCGTCTCCGTAACAAGTACCGAGAACAGTACATGGCGTGGAGTCGTGACTCGGTTTCCTCTGGTACTAACGGCGCGCCGTTTATTCGTCCCGAGTTGCAATTGGAGCCATCGAAGCCGTGATACCCTATTGAAAACTTGTCGTTCGCACCCCGAACATCTGACTGGCTTTCCGAAGTTCCGGCTCTCGACGCTCGTCAGCCCTGGCGTACTGGATGGATGAATGCGCCGCATCAGCACCCGTACAACACCACGTACTTTCCGTGCCAGCGTAATCCGGAGCTCTTCAATCCTCGTGGTACGCGTTTCGTGGATGTGTACCGAAGCGTCATCGTTGACCCGTCTCTCGATTCAACTGAACTCATTCCGACCTGGCGTTCGTTGTTTGACTCGCCACCGGCTACTCCACGTCCCGCTCTGACGGCTGCTCCTGTTGAAGCTGGTACCGAGGATTCGCAGGGTTCGGCTGCAGCTCGAGCTGCCGAGGCTCAGGCTCCTGATGAAGAGGAGAAGGAGAGTGGTGACTCGGCTTCGTTGGCACTCTTGGCCACCGCGGTCAGACAATTGGAATCGCTTTGAATCCTCGTTGCATGTTCCACGACGTTCTCCAGCATCTCAGCTAACTGTTGAGGTGTCCCGCGTGACTTCATTTTCAGTGGTCGCTCTCCGGTCGGCATTCATGTTTTCTTTTTCTTAATCCACTTCCACAGCGTAATCATGTACATGTTGTTCTTCAAATGCATATACAATTTGCTGTTGCAGTAACGTTTTTAGTCTGTTACCACAGGCTGCATCGCCCTGTGGACAGTTCACACGTGATCCAGTCACGCTAGTCTTCGTCCGCCACTTGCGCCATCTGCAGCCGATTCTCGCTGTTCTTGAGCTCGCAAATAGTCGTACAGCAGACCCCCACATGACAAGTTGGATGCTGGTTCCTAAGTTGGATCTTCATAGCCCACCCACTTGACTTTGAACTCGCGTACAGCACGCTCCGTGCTCGTCGTCAGTGGCGTTCTGTCGTCGAGGATGGCCACGACTTCATATTCACCGGCAACTTGATCTGGTTCTCAGCTGTCCTCAGGCAACAGTTCCTCATCGAAGTCGAGTCTTGCTTCATTAGTCGCGTCTAGTACCAACCGAGTGTTTGGTCGACTGTTGAGCTCGTTGACAGCCTTGTGTCTCGACACATGCACTACTGGGTAGAAGCGATACCCACTTCGGTCAGGCAGTTCCAGCTCGTACGCAAACTCTTCCACCTTGCGCTTGATCCGAAAAGGTCCATGCCATCGGTGAGCTAATTTCTTCGTCAAGCCCGGTTTGACGAGTTCCATGTACAGCCACGCCCGGCTCCCAATCTCGAAAAGAGATCTCGGTGGGGCTCTTGCAGGATCTTCCATCTCTTCCGAAGCTTCTGGAGGGTCTACCGAGTGTTCGTTTCTACTTGGTTGAGGTACAGCGGCTTTTACAGTCGACTCAGGACATCATTATGTATTTTAGCCCTTCGCTCCTTTTCTACAGCCTGATAATCTTTGGCCATAGTGAGGGCGACCTCATGTTGTCGATTGATCTCACGCCGCCACGCTAGTGCGTCAGACTGCTTGCCTAATCCTCGTTTGAGAGATGACGACATCGCTCGCAACGTCGACTGCGCATCCCAACCATGAACGGGGTAGAACGGTGTTTCGTACCTTGTAGCGTCCTGAGAAGTATTAATAGCGAACACCAGCTTCTCTGCGATTTCGTCCCAATCTTGCTGTAGAGGGCCTTCCGCGTACATCCGTACGGAACCCATCACATACTTACCGAGCGTTCCTGCTGTCCATTAGCCTGTGGTCGATAGCTCAAAGTCGCCCGTGATCTTGACTGCATCATCTCTGCAAATGCTTGGAACACCTCGCTCATGAAGCGTGGGTCACGGTCGTGCCTTATCAGTGATGGGGCTCCGAGCCGTCGGTACACACATTCTTCGAACACTTGGGCAACACTCAGTGCAGTCGTATCTGACATAGCCTTGGCAATAACGAATCCCGTGAACGAGCACTGAAATAGGAGCAACGCCGTGTTGCCCCTCCGAGATTTCGGTAGTGGGATCACAAAATCCATCGAGACGATCTGGAAAGGTCGTTCGGCTAGTACGTTGCCAGGTGAGTATATACGAAGCTGCGGACGGCTTTTACTCGAGCTGCAAGCTGGACATGACTTCACATGCTCTTTCCCGTCAGCGTACAAGCCGATCCAAGAATAATTGGACTTAACGCGATGGAACGTTCTCACCACACCTTGATGTCCCCCTTCCCGCGAGTCGTGACAGTTCTGCAAGACCTCTTGAATCATCGTTGTTGGTACCACAAGCCGCAGCTTGGTCTCCTCTTGCCAACCGTGGTCGTACCGACGATTCAATCCAAGATAGTGAAGCACGCCGTCTTCTGATAAAACGAACCGGTCAGCATACTTCCAGGCATCTCGAGCTTCTTTGTAGCTCAGCTCTTCTGCTTGGCCCTGAAGCACCTTCTTGATGTTAAACCACTTCTGCTCCTCGTCTTGTGCCACCAGTATCCGTCTGCGTCGTTCCCGCTGTATCGCTACCGGGTCAACATCTTCCGCATCGGGAAATGCCGCTGGTACAGTCTTGTGAGGATGGTCTGGCAAATCTTCGCCGAATGAATCTTCGGTGGACGTCTCTCGTCGTTCT
>NW_003307374.1:0-7068 GCF_000142945.1 Phytophthora infestans T30-4
CCCCGGATCCATACTTCCGGGTTCGGATCCAAGGAGGGAGGATCCCGCATAGAAGGACCTGGATCCAGGGTACAGGGATGAGGGATGCAGTGGATCTGGAACTTTCGTGGGACAATGGAGGTCACAGACGCTTGCAAGATGATGTTGGACGGTTGGAGAGCACGGATCCACGGCGAGTGTACAATTAGAGTGAAGTGGATCCAAGCGACCTGGATCCGGATGAGTGTACCCATAATAGGGTGACCATGATGATTACGTCATGGATCCGGTGGATCGGAAGATAATACAGCTGGGATGATGGGTCAAGGGAAGAAGGGACATGCAGCCGAGCCTGGTAAGGGATTTAGCAGATGAAAGACATAGAAGGTAGAAACCCAGGCAGGTATAGGCTTAAATATCAATACAGAACTCAATTTGCACAGTATCACGCAAGTGCCTTCCTGCCCTCAAGAACCGGAACTACATTTGGCCGTACGAGCTCGGAGAAGGTTGGGAATTGCGAATCTAGTGTTGGTAGTGATAACTGGATAATACATTGGCCAGATCCTACAACCTAGTGAGCTTTTCCTTTACTCGTGCAGATCCGACAGGTTAACCGAATTTACTACTTGGTCGGTTACACCCTAGAGGCTCTCAACTTTCAAGATCCCGTCACAGGAGGCGGCAAGTACGACTTAAAGGACAACACAAAGGCAAGGGAACACACCCGCAAGGCAACCCTACGGCCAGATCCACGATCTAGGCCCCGGATCCATAAGCTCAAATATTCGCTTTAGGATTCGGAACCACCCACGGACGCAGAGTGAAGATTTTCCACTGCTGCTCCACCCCATCCCCACGTCTCGCCAAGACACTCAAGCTTCACCACTTGAACTCTTCGGAAGTTACCGAGAGAGCAAGATCCCGCCCTACCGACGGGTACACAAGGTGAGGAAAGTTCAGCAGAACACGGATCATCGGGGGACCCCCTCCGTTAGTCGGTGTCTGGGCGCAGTTGGTAGGTTGGATCTGGCAATCTCGCAGATTTTGCTGATCCCGCTACACCACAAAGATGTTGACCCGGTAGCGATACAGCGGGAACGACGCAGACGGATACTGGTGGCACAAGACGAGGAGCAGAAGTGGTTTAACATCAAGAAGGTGCTTCAGGGTTAAGCACAAGAGCTGAGTCACAAAGAAGCTCGAGATGCCTGGAAGTACGCTGACCGGTTCGTGTTATCAGAGGACGGCGTGCTTCACTATCTTGGATTGAATCGTCGGTACGACCACGGTTGGCAAGAGGAGACCAAGCTGCGGCTTGTGGTACCGACAACGATGATTCAAGAGGTCTTGCAGAACTGTCACGACTCGCTGGGAGGAGGACATCAAGGTGTGGTGAGAACGTTCCATTGCGTTAAGTCCGATTATTATTGGATTGGCTTGTACGCTGACGTGGAGGAGCATGTAAAGTCATGTCCAGATTGCAGCTCGAGTAAAAGCCGTCCACAGCTTCGTGGATACTCACCTGGTAACGTGCTAGCCGAACGACCTTTCCAGATCGTCTCGATGGATTTTGTGATCCCACTACCGAAATCTCGCAGGGGCAACACGGCGTTGCTCCTATTTCAGTGCTCGTTCACGGGATTCGTTATTGCCAAAGCTATGTCGGATACGACTGCACTGAGTGTTGCCTAAGTGTTCGTAGAATGTGTGTACCGACGGTTCGGAGCCCCGTCACTGATAAGGCACGACCGTGACCCACGCTTTATGAGCGAGGTGCTCCAAGCATTTGCAGAGATGATGCAGTCAAGATCACGAGCGACTTTGAGCTATCGGCCACAGGCGAATGGACAGCAGGAACGTTCGGTGAAGTCGGTGATGGGTTCCGTACGGGTGTACGCGGAATACCCTCTCCAGCAATATTGGGACGAAATCGCGGAGAAGCTGGTATTTGCTATTAATACTTCTCAATACACTCAAGGAAGGAAACACCGTTCTACCTCGTTCATGGTTGGGATGCGCAGTCGCCGTTGCGGGCAATGTCGTCATCACTCAAACGAAGACTCGGCAAGCAGTCTGACGCACTAGCGTGGCGGCGTGAGATCAATCGACAACATGAGGTCGCCCTCACTATGGCCAAAGATTATCAGGCTGTAGAAAAGGAGCGAAGAGCTAAAAAGCATAATGATGCTCTGAGTCGACTGAAAAAAGCCGCTGTTCCTCAACCAAGTGGAAACGAACACTCGGCGGACCCTCCAGAAGCTTCGGAAGAGATGGGAGATCCTGCAAGAGCCCCACCGAGATCTCTTTTTGAGATTGGGAGCCGGGCGTGGTTGTTCATGGAACGTGTCAAACCGGACTTGACGAAGAAATTAGCTCACCGATGGCATGGACCTTTTCGGATCAAGCGCAAGGTGGAAGAGTTTGCGTACGAGCTGGAACTGCCTGACCGAAGTGGGTATCGCTTTTACCCAGTAGTGCATGTGTCGAGACTCAAGGCTGTCAACGAATTCAACAGTCGACCGAACACTCGGTTGGTACTTGACGCGACTAATGAAGCAAGACTCGACTTCGATGAGGAGCTACTGCCTGAAGACAGCTGGGAACCAGATCAAGTTGCCGGTGAATATGAAGTCGAGGCCATCCTCGACGACAGAACACCCCTGTCGACGCGCACGGAGCGTGCTGTACGCGAGCTCAAAGTCAAGTGGGTGGGTTATGAAGATCCAACTTGGGAGCCAGCATCCAACCTGTCATGTGGAGGTCTGCTGTACGACTATTTGCGAGCCAAGAAGAGCGAGAATCGGTTGCAGATGGCGCAAGTGGCGGACGAAGACTAGCGTGGCTGGATCACGTGTGAACTGTCCACAGGGCGATGCAGCCTGTGGTAACAGACATAAAACGTTACTGCAACAACAAATTGTATGCATTTGAAGAACAACATGAACATGATTACGCTGTGGAAGTGGATTAAGAATAAGAAAACATGAATGCCGACCGGAGAGCGACCACTGAAAACGAAGTCACGCGGAACACCTCAACAATCAGCTGAGATGCTGGAGAACGTCGTGGAGAGTGCAGCGAGGATTCAAATCGATTTTAATTGCCTGGCCACGGTGGCCAAGAGTGCCAACGAAGTCGAGTCACCACTCTCCTTCTCCTCTTCATCAGGAACCTGAGTCTCGGCAGCTGGAGCCGAAGCCGGACCCTGCGAATCCTCGGTACCAGCTTCAACAGGAGCAGCAGCCAGAGCGGAACGTGGAGTACCCGGTGGCGAGTCAAACAACGAACGCCAGGTCGGAATAACTTCAGTTGAATTGAGAGACGGGTCAACGATCACGCTTCGGTACACATCCACGAAACGCGTACCACGAGGATTGAAGAGCTCCGGATTACGCTGGCACGGGAAGTACGTGGTGTTGTACGGGTGCTGATGCGGTGCATTCATCCATCCAGTACGCCAGGGCTGACGAGCGTCGAGAGCCGGAACTTCGGAAAGCCAGTCAGATGTCCGAGGTGCGAACGACAAGTTTTCAATGGGGTACCACGGCTTCGACGGCTCCAAAAACAGTTCGGGACGAATAAACGGCACGCCGGAAGCACTAGAGAAAACCGAGTCACGACTCCACGCCATGTACTGCTTACGGTACTTGTTACGAAGACGATCGGCACGACGGTCGCGCTCACTGAGGAGCTTCTTCAACAGAGCTCTCAGTTCCTTCAAGCGTTCCTTGTCGTGGCCAACCTTTTTAGCTTCTTCAGCGAGACCTCGTTCAATACCGGCCAACGGAAGCCAGTGGAGACGCTCCCACAACGCGAACCTGAGGTCACCTTGCTTACCGCCGTCACCCCGAAGGTTCGCCCAAATCATCTTGAGACGGGTCTCAATCGGAGCACGCTTGGAGATGGGAACGCTTGGATGGAAGTCGACAGTGTCGAAGAGACAGGATTGAAGAGGATAGAGCTGCCGGAGCTGCTGGTACGGGTGATCAGGATGCGAGTAATCAAAGAACGCTTGGAGACCCTCCAACGTTGTACGCACGGTCATCTCACCAGCTGGTTCGGGAAGGGTTAAGCTCAAGAGTCGCTCGAAACACTTCTTGGCGCCTGCGTCAGTAAACTCCATGTCCACGTACGATTGAACCCACGGTGGCAAGGTGGACGAAGCCGGCACCGTAGGGCGACCACCAGACAACACTTGGTGGGGTAACGGCTCAACCGACGGTGCACCACCACGACGCGGCACCGAAGTGTAGGTGGCCGTGATCATGCGTCCAGGTCCAGCATCGAGAGTCCAAATAGGCGGACGAGGAGACACTGGAACAAGAGGAGAAGATGCTGGTGCTGGGTGACTTGCCGGTGGCGAAGGAGGCGGACCGGCAACTATGATTGGAGAAGTCATCATCGGCGAAGGATTTGGCCGAGGTGGAGTCGGAGGACGAGCTGGACCAAGATTGCTCCAATTTCTCTCGGAATCTTCAACATCTTCGTCATCGAGTGTGCTTGAATGATCGGTAGGTGGCGGAACATTACCGCGAGCATCAGGAGAATCATCCACCGAAGGTTCATTATCATCCACGTCATCTCCACGATCATCATCAGCATTTCCATCGTCATCAATCTCCATCGAAAAGTCGGGCGAAGACACGCTTGGTACGACAGCCGTCGGAACAGTCGGAGCCGGCTTCGAAGACACGGAGGCTAGTGGAGCAGCTTCAACAGGGGCAGACCCTGCTGTAGAAACGACTCCCGAGACTTCAACTGTCTTGGACGTCGCGGCAGACGCCGAAGCAGACTTGCCTTGTGGGACAGTGTGGTCCGACTCTTCACCTTCATCACTCGAGCCGAACATGAGTCGCATTTGCTCGGCTTCGCGCAGAGCTTCTTCAGCAGCACGTATGTCGGTTGGAGAAGGAGAAATCGTTGAAGCTGGTGGCTTGGTCGCATCGGGGGGGACCCTGAGGCGGGGGCGAAGGCGCGTCAGGAGAATTGGGAACATCATCGTGATCCCCACAGCCCACATCTTTACCCGAAGGCTCTGGGGCAGTTTCTTGAACCGAAGGGACGCTGCTTGGACCAGCATTCCCCATGTCCACGTCACTCTGATCGCCGCTGAGGTCGACTACGGCGGGAGTGGAAGAAGACGCTGATGTAGGAGGTGGCGTCCATGAGCTTGGAGAAGACGGTACAGACTGGGACCGAGTCTTCATATGACGTCGGGGCGACTTGGCAGGAGAATGAGGACGAGATTTCTTGCGCTTCTTCTGGGCCGCCTTCTTCCACGCCTTCGGGCCGAACAGCGATCTACGAGCAGACTTGGGCGTTGAAGTATCGGCAGGTGGCGCATCACCGAGACCGGCAGCTGCCATCGAAGTACTGGCATTGTCCGTTGGGATTGGAGCCTTGTCTTCGTCAGAGTCGTCCGGATCGTCGTCTGAATCCTCGCCACCTGGTCTAAGACGCTTATGGGACTTCCCATGGGCCACTTGGTGAGCGGCGTTGGCCAAAGCTGCAGGAAGGGCTTGAGGATCGTCCGAAGACGCGGTGGCAGACTGGATGCGCCGCAAAGCGACTAACGTTTCCTGATCCAAGTCCAGCGCGTCCAGGTCCAGCTCACCCGCAGTCAGACCTATCACGAAGGATTGTGAACGAACGCTAGTGCTGAATGTGGTGTAGCGGGATCAGCAAAATCTGCGAGATTGCCAGATCCAACTTACCAACTGCGCCCAGACACCGACTAACGGAGGGGGTCCCCCGATGATCCGTGTTCTGCTGAACTTTCCTCACCTTGTGTACCCGTCGGTAGGGCGGGATCTGCTCTCTCGGTAACTTCCGAAGAGTTCAAGTGGTGAAGCTTGAGTGTCTTGGCGAGACGTGGGGATGGGGTGGAGCAGCAGTGGAAAATCTTCACTCTGCGTCCGTGGATGGTTCCGTATCCTAAGCGAATATTCGAGCTTATGGATCCGGGGCCTAGACCGTGGATCTGGCCGTAGGGTTGCCTTGCGGGTGTGTTCCCTTGCCTTTGTGTTGTCCTTTAAGTCGTACTTGCCGCCTCCTGTGACGGGATCTTGAGAGTTGAGAACCTCTAGGGTGTAACCGACCAAGTAGTAAATTCGGTTAACCTGTCGGATCTGCACAAGTAAAGGAAAAGCTCACTAGGTTGTAGGATCTGGCCAATGTATTATCCAGTTATCACTACCAACACTAGATTCGCAATTCCCAACCTTCTCCTAGCTCGTACGGCCAATATAGTTCCGGTTCTTGAGGGCGGGAAGGCACTTGCGTGATACTGTGCAAATTGAGGACTGTATTGATATTTAAGCCTATACCTGCCTGGGTTTCTACCTTCTATGTCTTTCATCTGCTAAATCCCTTACCAGGCTCGGCTGCATGTCCCTTCTTCCCTTGACCCATCATCCCAGCTGTATTATCTTCAGATCCACCGGATCCATGGCGTAATCATTATGGTTACCCTATTATGGGTACACTCATCAGGATCCAGGTCGCTTGGATCCACTTCACTTGAAAGTGTACACTCGTCGTGGATCTGAGCTCTCCACTCATCCAACATCATCTCGCAACCGTCTGTGATCTCCACTGTCCCACGAAAGTTCTAGATCCACTGCATCCATCATACCTATACCCTGGATCCAGGTCCCTTAAGGCGGGATCCTCCCTCCTTGGATCCTAACTCGAAAGCATGGGATCCGGGTCACCTCGCGGTGGATCTTGACTCCTCGTTAGCCGTGGCTACTAGATCCACCTTTAGAGGGCACCTACCATCCTTCCTTCATAGGATCCACACCCGATCCACTCTTGTATAGTATATCCCATATCCATTTAGGTGAATCCAAGTAAGGGTGGATGCGAGGTAAGTCTTGGTGGATCTTGCCTTCCCGTACATCGCTCATACCAGATCCATCGTCATTCCATACGGGGTGCCGCTCGTCATGGCTAATCCACCACAGGCAACTTGCACCCGTGCCAAACAATTGAAATTGTCACTGATTCGGGATAGTGACCCCGCGTCAGGCCCATTCTCTTATTTCTGAGAAAGCACTTCACCACAATCGCCTCCTGTACGTGGTG
>NW_003307375.1:0-7125 GCF_000142945.1 Phytophthora infestans T30-4
TGGAAAGGGTAAGTCGCTTGGATATTCCCAGGTGACTCCCCTTCGATTGTGGGCCTGCCCTTGCCCGTCTCACAATCCACGCATTCACCGACATATCGTTGTACGCTCTTGAATAGTCCTCTCCAGTGAAAACATTCCCGAATCCGTTGGTAGGTCCGACCAATACCCTGATGTCCGCCTTCCAGGCTAGCATGGTAGTGGTGTAGGACATCCTGTTGCAAGGTTTCTGGCATCACCAGTCTCATCAATCCATCCCGATCCTCGTTGACTCTCTTCATAGGGGGGCAATAGAAGAGCAAGTCATTCAGATCCACTGCATAATCCGTAGCGATAATACTGTAGAATTTAGTATCCTCCCGACTCAGGTCCTGTACATCCCCCATCAGATACTTCTTTAGTCCCAAGATCCACGCTTCTTTGTTCTGTGCTTTGAGGATCCGCTCAATGCGGACTTCCTTCACAAATGTTTCATCGAGAATCTGGGGGCTGGATCCAATCCTTCCTCTGGACCTAGTGACAGCCATTACCTGGACTGTCCTTTTCCCGGATCCAACCACCACCACCTCATCTAGTCGGTTCAACGTAACGAGATCCTGATGCTCGGCTTCTCACTCCACTTCGACACCACATTGATTCCGTAAGGCGGCATAGGCCAAGCTATCTGCACTGGCATTCCAATCTCGCTTGACATGCACCAACTCGTGATTCATCCAACCACGCAGGTGGATCATCACTTTCTGCCGTAACAGTGTTAGGGCCGGGGCCTTGCAGTCAATCTCACCTCGCACCTGTCTGATCACCAAATTTGAATCCCCACAAATCACCAGCCTTTTTGGATCCTGTCCCTTTAGTAGATCCAAACCCAGCAGAAGTCCGTTATACTCCGCCTCATTGACGGTGAGGCCCTCCGCATAAGTGGATCCGGCCCGCACAACCTCCCATCCGGGCAGTCTCCACAGTATTGCACTGTATGCTCCTCCTTCGCGTCGTACGCGAGCGGATCCATCGAAACTCAGGACGTATAGATCCTCATCCACTTGTACCGTCGGGATCTGGATCTGGATCCGGCGTTTGGGCTCTTTCTTAGGAGCGATCGTAGCCAGCGCTTCATCCATCTTAGCTCTAGGTGTGATGCTCGCGGCCAAGACTCCCAGGATCTCGTCTTCCCCTTTCGAACATTTCACAATCTCCAGTGTCCAAGGCGCCCACTGTTTTTTCAAACGTCCTTGTAACCCGGCCGACTTGAACAACCAAGCTAGCGTAGAGTGTCGAGTCAGGATCCGGATGGATCTTCCCACCAGCAGGTTGTAATTGAGATCTAACACGCGCAGGAGCGCTAGTATCTCCTTCTCCGCCGCTCCGTAATTCAGTTCATTTGGCTTTAGGGTTTAGGGTTTTTTGGCGTCCGGCTGACGAAGGTGACTGGATGACAGATCTCTTCATGTTCTTGTATCAAGGCTGCTGAGACTGCCCAGTCACTGGCATAAACTATCACCGTAGGTTGACGTTCCGGATCGAAATGGCGGAGGATGGGCGTAATCGCGATCCTGTTCCTTAGCTCCACGAATGCGTGTTGAGCTCGGATCCACCGAGGTTCCACCTTTTCCGAGTTCTGATAAGTCGTCTCTATCCAGATTGGATCCTCTTTCTCTTGGTCCCGGGGTGGATCCAGCTCCTGTTTTAGGTCCTCTTCTGGCGTCGCACTACTTGGATCCCTTCGTGCATCCGACATCTTCAGGGCCAGAGCTTGTTGGATTTTGATCCGGGCCGCTAAAGTGGTCATCGCAGCAAAATCTACCTCCCTCAATTCATATAGTACCGCAGCAAACAGTTCGTAATCCTCGATGAACCGACTGTAGTAGTTCAAACTGCCCAAGAAGGATTGCATCGCCCGTAACGACTGTGGGAAGGACAAGTCTGCCAACGAGGACAGGTCCTTAGGATTCGTCTCCAGCCCCTCCTTGGAGACTCGATGACCTAAGTAATCCACCTTGCGCATCCCCCAATAGCTCTTCACCACGCTGATAGAGAGATTCCACTTAGTTCACGCCTCCAGTAGGGATGTCACTCTTTCGCACAACGGATCCCACGATTCTGCCGGGATTAGAATGTCGTCGATATAAGATCTGCGTCCTAACACATCCCAGGATCCCCTGGCTCTCTTGCTTCGAATGGATCCACTTCCGTAGGATCTTCCCCGGATCCACCCCTTTCGGGTTCCGGTATTTGGGTGAATCCATAGAGGGCGTTATCGATCAGGCGTTGGTAGATTCTGGGGTGCGTTCTTCAATCCCATCCGGTTCCACTCGAACTGGTTAAACGGTGTGATGAATGCGGATATTGCGCGAGCTCGATCCGTCATAGTCACCACCCAGAAACGACTGGCCATGCAAGAGAACAGTACCAGAGTACTTTATCCAAATCTTCCAATAGCTCATCGATTAGAGGCATCGGATACACCATCAGTCGGGTCAGACCGTTAACCATCCGGTAATCAATACACAGACGTATATCCACTCCGTTCTTCTTTCCGATGATCACCGCAGGAGACGCCCACACGGAGACATTGAGAAACAGATGATCTTGGCTTGCAGCAGGCCCTTAATCAGATCCGATAGTTTTTCTCGGAACTGAGGTGCCACCTTCCGCACGCTTTGAGCGATCGGTTTCGCGTCGCCGACATCGATGTCACATTTGACTCCGCGGGCAGCGGGCGGTAATGCATTACCTTTACCAACCAGCAGATGTCGGCTTCCCTAGACCTTCTGACATAACCGATCCACTTCCGCGGGTTCGTTCGCCCCTGGATCCACTTGAGTATCGTCAATCGTGACCTCCTCTGTGGTCAGTGGTACCTCCGGGATCACCGCCAGGCCTTCTCCGAGATCCTCGGCGTGTAGATCCCCGCCTTCATGGTAACAGACTTGTTCATCTTCCGTCTTCGTCGGATCCACCAGTGGATCCAAGCACCGCGACCCTCTTTCACCTGTCAGTCCTTCTGTCTTCGTGGGATCAGGTACCCTGGTACCGGGGAAGCCACCCGTTGGATCGACTTGATCAAATTAACGAGTTTAAAAACGACGGTTCTTGTTTGACTAGTGTTGCCATTCTCGGTAAGGATCCAGGCACTTTGTCCCATGAAAAGCTAGGATCCACTCTGCGGTCAGCGGGATTTGGCGACCCGGCTTCAGCCTTCTGCGATCCTTCATCCACCGACCCTGTGTTATCTAGGGGCTTGCTCCGGGGATCATCTCCTGTCTTGGACCCCACCTCTATCCCTTGGATCTCAATCCGACGATCCCTCTGCAGGATCTTTCGCGGAGTTGGGTATGAAGGCCGATACACCAAGGGGCCAGTTGGCTCCGCCGGGAGCTCCCCCTCCCCGAGAGATTCGATCTCGGTAGTCGCCTCGTACGCCAGATTCTGCCATTCTCTGTACGGACGAGATCCCACTGACACATATCCAGGTCGCCTAGGGATACCGTCCTTCGCCAACCATCGCCCGATCTCCTCATAATGGTCCAGTAATAGTCTGTTGTCGCTGACGTTCGTGACCTGGAGGTATTGTGATCGACCTGGTCCTTGGATTACTGTAGGCACCCATTTCTCGCCCCGAGTGACCCACAGTTTCTCATGTTCCACCCACTTCAACCGATCTGGCAGTTGCCAGGTTTCTCCGGGCTCGGTCCAGGTCGTCTTATCCGCCCTTATGATCCTCATCTTCGCCCCGTACAACGGTCGCCGTCCGCTGAGCTGGATCCGCATCTCGTCAGGGAAACAAAGTGTCCCACCCGCCAGATCCAACCTCACTCCGGCTGGTACCATGAAATCCATCCCGAGGATGGCGTCTTGCCCAGCGAGATCTCCAACCCAAAATCAAACCAGTACACCAAACAACCTGCCAGCGTGATCTTGATCCGCGCTCTCCCATTCGTACGGTACACGCCGTCACCAATCCCAACACAATCTTGGATCCGGCTCCCATCCACTTGGCACCCAACCTTACGAGCAAAGGCGGTGTCTAGTATAGCTCCTCGGCACCACTATCTAGGAGTAGGATAGCTTTTTCATTGTTGATCTTGCCCCCTACCTTGGCTTGTCTGAACCACTTTCCTGGGGCATGGTACTTCCAGTATCCACGGGACTCCCCGGTTAGCAGATCCATGGATCCAACATCCTCAGATCCACGGGATCCAGTGACCTGACAGACCTTAGGTGGATCTGCAGTGACCTCACCCTTGGTAGGCTCAAACCATCGACCATGTTGGCGCTTCTCCCAATAACCACGTGCCTCTCCCCTTTGTAGATCCAGGGTTGAAGAGACTTCGGATCTGGCAAACTCATCCACTTGGCGCAAACTAGAGATCTTGGCAACTGACACTTCATGTAACGGGGTACGTAGCACTAAGTGTACCCTGGTTACATGAAGTGTGACACTTCACACTTCAGGAGTATGACATGTCATACTCCGGGATATTTGGTACAAGGTACCAAGGTCATTCAAAACCAACCATTGGTTAAATGACATTGCATTTCTATAGGTAACTGATAGTTTGTATTAACCACAAACTTAACCTACCTATAAATATACTCAGTTTACAATCTACCTTATTTAGGTCACTTCGCTCTCTTTAATTAAAGAGGGGACCTGTGAACTGCCGTTCACTGAGAGTTTGTATACTCTCGGAAGATAACTTCCTCTAGCGCAAGGTGCTGTGTGACCCCGTCACACTTGGTAGCACTTGTAGTCAATCCACGCCATCGCGGGTAGACTACCTGAACCTCCGAAGTTCGTTGCCATGGATAGGAACGACTTCTCCCATATGAACGACTCTCAGTTCGAGTCGGTTCGGAAGATGGCAGGCATCTTCGGGATGGAGTCCCTGCAGAGCCTGGTGGTATCAACACCGGCTGAGCAGCTCGAGCGCGTCAATGCATTCGACGCGTACGAGCAGGGCCTCATCGCGCATGTGCGGGAGAACCTGCAGGCTCCGGCGGCGGAAGCAAACCCGCCTCACCCGAAGACAATACGGCTGAAGGTAAAGCCGTATGAAGGGAAGGAAGGCGAGTACCTTCACTTCTGGGTCCGAGAAGTAGAGCTCGCGATGGACGCGGCTCTGATCTCGACCGAGCAACTGCGTGTTGCTTTTGCACTCTCCAACCTTAGCGGTCGTGCTAAGAGTTGGGTGTACACTCGGGAAGCGACATCCCCTGGATGTTTCACATCCTGGGCTCAGCTGTGCGAACAGCTCCGAGCCGCGTTCCTCCCGGCGAACTACGAGTACCGCCAGCGTTCGCGCTTCCTCGCGTGTAAACAAGGAAGACGCGAACTGCACGAGTATGTGCAAGAGATACGGGAGCTCACGGCGTCCCTAGTGGGAAACCCACTCAATGAACACATCAAGATGACTGTGTTCATGGACGGCCTTCGAGTGGGCCCCGCACGCACTCAGCTGTTCCGGGTGCAGGCAAGCACCCTTGAAGAGGCGATTCAAGTGGCTCTTCAAGAAGAATACAGCCATCGCCAGGCGCGTACGCCGGCCTCAGCGTGGCCTGGGAGTTCCTTGTCGGCTCCCGGTCGAACAAGCCCCAACGGACCAGTTCCCATGGAACTCGGGTCCGCCGAACAGCGTGACATCCGCTGCTTCGGCTGTGGGAAGATGGGCCACTTCAAGCGCGACTGTCCCGCGGAAAGACTCCGCAGACGGTCCTCCCCAAGCCCGTCCTCAAGGGTCGCTGGCAAAAGCCAGGATCCCGACGACAGGGAAACGCAGGGAACAGTAGGGGCGGGGCGCCCTACTGGGGAAGAACTAAGTCTTCGTAATGGGTGCGCGGGTGGCGCGTACCACGGGACTTGGCCCCTGAGAGTCTTCGCACTCTCGAATCGGCGAAGAGCAGCGGCGGGTTGCTCGTAGTACACGGATGTGTACGGGGATACGATCATCCCAGTAGAATCTTGATTGACTCTGGGGCGTCGAAGAATTTCGCACGCCGCCAGACGGTTGCTCGTAACAGCAACAAGTTGTCCGATGCTTTGAGAGAAAGCAAGGGCAACGGGACGGTGTCAGTGCGACTGGCCGACGGGAAGGTCGTCACTGTCCCCAACGTCCAAGTGGATCTGGCCGTCAAGTTTGAAGACTTTGACAGCCTCGAACAGTTCACTGTTCTCGATATGGATCCATATGATATGATCCTGGGCATGCCCTGGCTTGAGAAGCACGAGCCCTGGATCGACTAACGAGGCAAGCCAATCGGTGCCAGCCGCCCTGCGCAGTCCGACAGAGCATTGGTGAGTCATGTTCCCACCTCTGTCAGGACCCGGGGCGCCCGCAAGGGCTGTCAGGGTACCAAAGCATCCGGCAGATGCTTGGGAGTCGTCGACGTATATGACGACTCCGAGGATGTTTTGATGGTGGCCGCGCCCAGAAGAGGCGCCGGCCAAGTGGGTAACTTAGGTCCACAGGCGGGTAACTTAGTTCCGCAGACAGCTGCAGCTGTCATGAACACTGAGAACAGCGTGTTCAGAGTGGGTAACAGAGTTCCACTCACGGTCGCCCAGACCATAACTGAAGAGGAAGACGTCGGATACGCTTCCTGTGTGAGTAACACAGTGCCCCACGCGGTCGCCCAGACCTTAACTGAAGAGGAAGGCGTTGAACACGCTTCCTGTGTGGGTAACACAGTGCCACACGCGGTCGCCCAGACCTTAACTGAAGAGGAAGGCGTTGAACACGCTTCCTGTGTGGGTACAACAGTACCACACGAGGCCACGAGTGCCTCGGATGTCGTAGCGACGACATCCCTAGACGTGGGCAGCAAAGCTCCCCGTCACAGAAGCCGTCGGCAAAGACGCCGCCGCCGCCTCAAGTCGGATCCGAACTTCGTTCCGATCGACGTCGCTTCAAGCGACTCGGAGTCCAGGGCCCGGGCTCCTCCGACAAGGCCGGTGGAAGAGTGTTATCACATCTTCGATAGCGAGACGGGTTTACCCGTCAAGGCATCTGGTGTCCACTTGGAACCGTTGCCAGAGGTTGCAGAGATACTGAACCTCGAGGAAATGACGGCTGAGTCTTTCCTGGCCAACCTCAAGGCTGGAGAGATCGCTGAGATGGTACTCATGAGAGA
>NW_003307376.1:0-7144 GCF_000142945.1 Phytophthora infestans T30-4
TCACTTCTCTGTCTCGCCTGAGGAGCATCAAGACTGCAAGGACCTGCCCATCGAAGCTGCTAGCTCATACGGTGCACGAGTTCGAACGGGTTGCCTACGATGAGAACGGCGCGGTCGGCCACCGCCGGTGGAAGGCAAAATCCACCAAAAATGACATCACGCTGTACCGCGAACGCGACGGCGGTTCTATGGGCATGGTACTGGCCGACTCGCTGCATCGGCTGGTCGAGAAGCAGGAGATTTTCTCTCCTACCGCAGCGACATTGATCCCACCGACTCTGCTACTCATTGGGACCCGACAAGGTTTCGTGGAGAACGCCATGAGCACGCTAGTCACGCTGACGCAGGACGAACTGGCGCTTGTGGTCAAGTTCCTGCATGGCGACGTCGCCGATTGCGCTGTGCTGCACACCATGGAAGGCCCCACTGCGAGCAAACCCTTCCACTTCCTGGGCTTCAAGTTCTTTGTGACGAAGTCTGCAGCTGACGCTCGGATCATTAAGCGACGACACAGTGTCTATCTCGAATATATAACCAGTTTGTAGTAAAATTATTTGTTGACTTAAAAAAGAAAAAATTGTTGTTAACCCATAAGGACCACACATTTCAATTAAACCTTTATCAATCATTTTATATGTAACATTATAACCAATTTTTAAAATATATTGATTAATAAATTCATAATAAATTTTATCAAAATACCATTTTCTATTTAAAAAGTTATAAAAATAAAGACCATATTCTGAAATTTTTAAATTATATAAAAATTTAAATTTAAAAAAATATAAATAAAAAGCGCCAAATAAACCACAAAAACTTAAAATAACTGGTAATAATTTAAAAAAAGTAGGTAAAAATTCAGCATCAATCATTTGATTATTGAATGGATTTATATAAATTGAATTATTCCAAAAATCTGAACCTAAACCTACAAACATATCTTTAGAAATATAACCAATAAAAATACTACCAAAAGCTAATAAACCTAAAGGAATTCCCATTTCTAAAGGAACATCATGAGCATTTTTAATGATATTTTTATAAGCATTCGTTTCACTTAAAAAAGCAAAAAATAATAAACGAGTAGAATAAAATGCAGTAAAAAAAGCACCTATTGTACCTAACCAATAAGCAAAATGACCTGTTTCACTAAAACTAGCAAAAGCTACTTCTAAAATTAAGTCTTTAGAATAAAATCCAGTTAAAAAAGGGAAACCCATTAATGATAATGAACCTATTAAAAACATTATATAAGTAAAAGGTAGTATACGTCTTAAACCCCCCATTTTTCTAATATCTTGCTCATCACCCATTGCATGAATTACTGCACCAGAACATAGAAATAATAAAGCTTTAAAATAAGCATGATTTGATAAATGGAAAATTGCTAAAGGGTAATTTGATAATCCACAAGCAAAAAACATATAACCTAATTGACTACAAGTAGAATAAGCGACTATTTTTTTAAAATCATTTTGTACTAATCCGACAGTACTTGCAAAAAAAGCAGTAGAAGCACCTATAATTGTAATTATTTTTAAAGAAAACATTGAATATTCAAACATAGGTGAACAACGTGCTGTTAAATATACACCAGCTGTTACCATTGTTGCTGCATGTATTAAAGCAGAAACAGGTGTAGGACCTTCCATAGCATCAGGTAGCCATAAATGTAAAAAAATTTGAGCCGATTTACCCATTGCCCCTATAAAAATTAAAATACAAGCTACATCAATAATACTTAAAATATAATTAAAAAAAATAAATTTAAAATCTTTTACAATAGAAATGGCAGCAAAAGTACTAAAATATTCAATTGTTCTTATATTATAAAAAATAGTTAATACCCCTAATAGTAAAATTAGATCACTAATTCTATTAACTAACATTGCTTTAATAGCTGCTTTATTTGCTTGTAATCTTGTAAACCAAAAATTAATTAATAAATAAGAACAAAAACCAACACCTTCCCATCCAACAAACATTTGCATAAAATTATCACCAGTAACTAATATAATCATAAAAAAAGTAAATAATGATAAATATGACATAAATCTAGATAAATGTGGATCGTGGGCCATATATTGTGATGAATATAAATGAACTAAAGTTGAAATACTCGTTACAACAACTAACATTATCATAGTTAAACTATCAAATAAAAAACACCAATTACAATTAAATAAACCACTATTAATCCAATTTGAAATATAAATAATATATTCATATTCATTAGTAATTGAATTATATATAATAATTAATGAAAAAATACAACTTAAAAAAGTTGTTAACGTAGTTATAAATACCGAACCTTTACGACCAATATAAAAACCAAATAGTCCAGCTGCTACTGAACCTAAAAAAGGTAAAAAAATTAAAGTTAATAATAACATATTAAAATAAAATAAATTTAAAATATTCGAAAATATTTCTACTTAAATAATAAATATTTTATAAAAAAAAGATATATTTAATATTAAATTTTTAAATATTATTAACATTAAATATATCTTTTTTTTATAAAATATTTATTTATTTAATTTTTTTTAATAAATCCAAATTATTAGATTTATTAAAATAATAACAATAAATTTTATTTATATTTTTTCAATTTACCATTCTAAAGCATCACTACACCAAATATAAATAAAACCTATAACTAATTCAACTAAAAATTCAATCATAGTCCAAAATCCCCATGAAAAATTTGAACTTAAAGTTAAAACCCAAGGAAAAACAAAAACAGCTTCTAAATCGAAAATAATAAAAAGAATAGCTACTAAATAAAATTTTACATCAAAAACTTTTCTAGCATCATCATAAGGATTAAATCCACATTCATAAGCTGTTAACTTTTCTAAATCATCTTTTTGTTTAATTAATCCAAAAGATAAAATGAAAATTAAAATAGATAAAAATAAACTTAATACTAAAAATATAAAAATATTTGAATAATTTAATAACATATTTATAAAAATTTTTTAAGATATAATATAATTAAACGGAAAAAACGGGACTCGAACCCGCGACCTATAGCGTGACAAGCTACCACTCTAACCAACTGAGCTACTTTTCCAAAAATATTATATTTTATTGGAATATTTCATTAATGTAAATTTAATGCATCATTAATATACATACATGTTAAAATAGTAAAAACATATGCTTGAATTAAAGCTACGGCTATTTCCAAACCAACTAATAAAACAATAATTATTAAAGGAATAAAATGTGCTATAAAAATAAAGCTATTAACATTTAACATAGTCCAAGCAAATCCTGCAATTACTTTTAATAAAGTATGTCCAGCCATCATATTTGCAAATAATCTTACAGGTAAACTAATAACACGAAAAATATATGAAACTAATTCAATAGGTACTAAAATAGGAACTAATGCTATACTTGCACCACTAGGTAATAATAAATTTAAAAAATTTAATTTATGTTTTTTTATACCAATTATGTTAAAACCTAAATAAATAGTTAATGCTAAAGTAAAAGTAATAATTAAATGACTAGTCACAGTAAAACTGTACGGAACCATTCCAATTAAATTACATAATAAAATAAAAAAAAAAACAACAAAAATTAATGAAACAAAATATTTACCCGCTTTACCAATACTTGAATAAGTTAATTCAATAGTAACATTAAAAATCATTTCAAAAATTTGTTGAAAACGTGTTGGAATAAATTTAGTTTTTATACATGTAAAAATATATAAATAACTTAAACCTATTATTAAGATTAAAGAAGCGTTAGTAAATACAAAAGGTATTTGAAAAATAGGTAAAATTTCAAATTGTTCTAAAGGACTAAACATAAAGATTTTTAATTTATTAAATATAAATTAATTACCACCCCACCAGTAAACAGCTACAAATAAAAATAACCAAACAACATCAACAAAATGCCAATACCATGCAGCAGCTTCAAAACCGAAATGGTGTTGTTTTGTAAAATGATGATTAATTAATCTTAAAGTACTTACTATAATAAAAATAGTACCTACAATAACATGTATACCATGAAAACCTGTTAATAAAAAAAAAGTAGTACCATAAATACTATCAGAAATTGAAAAAGTACTTTCAATATATTCATATGCTTGAATTAAAGAAAAAAAAAAAGCTAATAAAATAGTAATAATTAAACTTAAAATTGCATTTTTTCTATCACCGAATACAATAGAGTGATGTGCCCATGTAATTGTTGCTCCTGATGATAATAAAATTATAGTATTTAATAAAGGAATACCCCAAGCATTAACAGTCTCAATACCTAATGGTGGCCATAACGACCCAATCTCTGGGGTGGGTGCTAAAGCAGAATGAAAAAAAGCCCAAAAAAAACTAATAAAAAATAGTAATTCACTAAAAATAAATAAAAGCATACCATTTCTTAAACCTAATTGTACTTGTTTTGTATGTTGACCTTCATATACAGCTTCTCTAACTATATCACGAAACCATGTATACATAGTTAAAATAACCATTAAAAAACCTGTTAAAGTTAAAAAATTACTACCTATATAACCATGTAAATACATAGCACCACCAAAAGTTAAAAAAAAAAGCCCAAATGAAATAACAAAAGGCCATGGACTTGGATCTACTAAATGGTAAGGGTGATTTTGTGTATTCTGTGTATTTTGTGTGATTTCTTTTAAAAATTTTAAATCATTTTGAAATTTATTGATATTAGAATCATTTGTTGTTGTTGTTTCAATTTGTAAATTTTTTTTATTAATATAATAATAATTTTTCATAATAATTTAAGAACTTGTAATAATTAATTATTTATTGATAAATAATTTTAATAATTTAATCAAAAATAAGATTAAATTTTAATTTTTTAATATTTTTATAATATTGTTTTTTTGTATTAATTGTTTTACTTTTATTTTTTGAAGTTTGAATAATTTCACTTGTTAAATTTTTTAAATTTGTATTTAAAAGTAACCAAGATACTGATTTTTTAATTTGTTTATCTTCATTTAAAAGCATTAAAAAATAACGATCTTTTTTTTTTTTTTTATTTCTTTTTTTATTAGGGATACTAATAGCTTTTAATTTAGGTAATAAATTATCAATTGATTTAAATAAAATAAAATTAGGTTTTTGTTTTGTAGTTTTTTTTAAATTAATTAAAATATTTTTAAATATATTTTCTGAACAGGTTTTTTTACCTTTTTTTAATAACATATTTATAAATAATTTTTTTATTTTATACTCTTCGTATTTTAGTTCCATATTTTGATCTTGATGTTTTGCGTGAATAAATACCCAATAAATCATATTTACCTCGAATTACATGATATTTTACTCCAGGTAAATCTTTTACCCGACCACCTCTAATTAATACAATTGAATGCTCTTGTAAAGTATGTCCTATACCCGGAATATATGTAATTATCGTATACCTACTAGATAAATGGACTTTTGCTACTTTACGCATAGCTGAATTCGGTTTTTTTGGGGTTGTATTATAAACTTTTAAACAAATACCTTTACGTTGAGGACATTGTTTTAAGGCTGGGCTTTTGTTTCTTTTTTTTTTTTCTAAACGTTTTTGTTTTTTTAAAAATAATTGATTAATTGTTGACATATTATTTTCTAATGATTGAATAATAACGGACTCGAACCGCTAACATTTTCGGTGTAAACGAAATACTCTACCAATTGAGCTAATTATTCTATGGGCCTAAGTAGATTTGAACTACTGACTTTACACTTATCAGGCGTATACTCTAACCAACTGAGTTATAGGCCCTTTGAAGTAAAAGGATTCGAACCTTTGATTTTCCGTACCAAAAACGGAGGCCTTACCACTTGGCTATACTTCAAAATAAAATATATGCTTAGAAAGACTCGAACTTTCATTTTATAGATCCGCAATCTAACGCTTTATCCAATTAAGCTATAAGCATAACTTTAATTTTTTTTTATAATTTTAATATTGATTAATGTATTTTTTGATAAAAATTTTTTAATTAAAATTAAAAAATTTAATAATTGAAAAATATTTTTAAATTTTATATCAATTTTTGGTGTATAATTTTTAATTATAAAATGTTCACGTGATTTTTTATTAACATGAGGTGATCTTAATAAAGTAAAAATTTTATTTTTACTTTTTGTTTGAAAAATTCCATGTATTTGAATATTTTTTAATTTATTAATATTTTTTAACTTTAATAAATTTTGTTTAAGTTGTTTTATTTTTTGAAATGATTTAAAAGTTATTCTTAAAAGATACATATTTTTAATAATAAAAATTGTCTGGAGGTGGATTTGAACCACCGACACAAAGATTTTCAGTCTTTTACTCTAACCAACTGAGCTATCCAAACTAAATATTATATTAATAAATATAAATAAATTTTGTTTAAATTTACTAATATAATATTAGGGTAAATAAATAAAAATAAAATAAATTGAGTATTAATAATTAACACTATACTTTGCATTTTATTTATTTTTGATATATACATTTTTCTTAATATTTTTTCAAAATAAATAATTTTAATTATTTTTAGATAATAAAAAGAACTTAAAACACTTATTAAAATACCAAAGAAAACTAAACTAAAATAATTATTTTTAATAGCTGAAAAAAAGATAAATAATTTTGAAAAAAAACCTGCTAATGGTGGGATACCTGCTAATGAAAAAATATTTATAATAATAATAATAGCAATTAATTTATTAATAGTATGTATATTTGATAAATCTGTTAAATATTTAATTGGTTTATGATTTATATTTAAAGATAAATATGAAGTCCATAAATTAATACTTGTTATAATATAAATAAGAACATATAATAAAATAAATGGGAATATTATTTAACATATTTGAAGTAAATCCTATTAAAATAAAAACCTACATGACTGATAGAACTATAAGCTAATAATCTTTTAATTTTTTTTTGCTGTAATGCGGATAATGCACCTATTAACATAGATAAAAATGAAATAATATAAAAAAAAAATTTCCAAAAAAATATTGAATATTTAAAAAAAATTTTCAAAAAATAAACGAATTGAAATCCCAATAAAACCGATCCTCGGACCCCTACCAAAAAAGCCACAAATATTACGTAGGCAGGGAAGATAACCGTCGCGTCACCACACAGGAAA
>NW_003307377.1:0-7188 GCF_000142945.1 Phytophthora infestans T30-4
CCTATGAATTGGAGTTACCCGACAAGAGTGGATATAGGTTCTACCCAGTGGTCCATGTATCACGTCTGAAGGCAGTCACCGAACTCGGCGGAAGACCAAAGACGAGGCTGATCGCCGACCTCGAAGAGACTCAGCGATTTGACTTTGATGAAGAATTACTGCCTGAAGACAGCTGGGAACCAGACACAAGTACAAACCAGTATGAAGTCGAAGCAATTCTCGACGACGAGCTACCATTATCCACAAGTACGTCACGATCACAACGGAAGTTTAAAGTTAAGTGGGTCGGCTACGATGAGCCTACTTGGGAACCACTGTCGAATTTGTCATGCGGAGGTCTCCTGTTTGACTATCTACGACAGAAGAAGCGCGAAAACCGTCTGCAAATGGTGCAAGTTGCAGATGAGGATTAACAGCTATTGCACTAAAAGTTACACCAACTCGGCGGACGACACAGGCCGAGTTGAGATGGAATGCTACTGTGTCGAAACTACATATACTGAATAATTACGAAATGAAGTCCTGAACGATACCTACGGGACGCCCAGTCAAAGGAAGAAAACTAAAAAGTCGGCGATCCGGATTCCAAGTGAGTTGAACCCGACGGAGACAACTGGGAAGAGCTCAGCGAACTCGACGATTGGGGACGTGGCGTCGGAGCAGACGTCACCCCTTGGGAACTTGCGGAAGGAGATGCAACATTCGCAGCAGTGGCAAGAAGTATCATCGCCGAGCTAGACAACGAAGCTGATGCCGAATCAGGTGCCTCAGGACCCGACGCGGCGGAAGTGGGCTGAGGATCCGTTCCACTGGGGAGTGGGGTGCCGAACAGAGACATACTCGGAGACGCGCCTCGGAGATTGGGAGAACCCAACCCATCGTCCGCCGAGTCGTCATCAGACGCACGCTCGCCATCTGAGCCGAGCTCACCGATCGAAGACCCAGTGAAGATATGGATGCCCTGACGATTCAGCCGAGGTGGAGCACCTGGGGCATAGGCAGGAGGCGCTTGTTCAGCAAGATCGAAATCTTCTTCAATCGCGTCGTCAACAACCTGAGGATCCATACCGCGCGGAGCGAAAACTAAGAAGTCCACGTTCCGAGCGCGGAAGCAAGTATTGTATGGATGGACCGCCGGGTCAGTCAGCCACCAAGCTCGCCAGGGCTCGGCTAGATCCACATCGTGAGCACACTGGACCCAATCTCTCCCGGAAGGAACCCACGAAAGTTAACGGGAGAGTAATGGGGAACGGACGGATCGAAATAAACTTCTGCGTCCACTAGAGGAGCAGGTCATCGCCGAGCTCTGGAGTGACGCCGAATAAGAGCTGTGTCTTAGAACAGCAACAACGAGGAGATGGCAGAGTGTTCATTACGACGTTTGCGTCGGCGCTTGTTACACCAGCCACAGTGCATATACCTTCAGGCAGCTGGGCGGGGCTGGGCGGCCGGTTTAACCTTCAGAGTGGGAGACCCCTCCACCACCCTGGACCTGGAGGTTCCAAGGGCGACGCTCCTAGAGAGCTTCGGAGGGAAGTAACGATTCATTTGGCCGTCAGTCTGGATGGGCCTCCCCGCCGAGTCCAAGGGACTGTCGCCGCGAAGCTTCACCCACATATCTCCAAGAACTTGCATCAAAGTTCGAGGTCGGGTCAAAGAAGCCAAACACCGCCGAGCTTCCTCCAGTATCGACGGAGAAAAGAAGAAAGGAAGCTCGGGGGGCATCCGCCGAAGACGCTGACATGGATGGCTCGGGTCGAAAACGTCCATGAAAGCTCGAATGCCGTCAAGAGAACACGGCGTAGGCGGCACACGACTCTTGCCCCCAACGAGCTCCATCTGCACCCCTCCGCTCAGTGTATCCAATAATGCATTCCAACAACGAGTTGAGCCGAAATGCATGAATGGTACCTCGCGGAGTTGAGCCATGTGAAGAGTCAGGCGACAATCCTTGGACACCGCTTGCGAGGCTCGAGTCCGTAACGTCGCCAGCGGAAGTGTAAGAGCGCTGGGAAGTGCGACCACAGCCGGACGTGAGGCAGTCGAACTCGGCTGAGCGAGAATCGATATAACCGGGAGCCTACTCGGCGAAGGAGCAGCCGGAATGGACTGAGCCGGAGCTGGATCAGGAGTCGACGGAAGCTGCCGATGCTTGTGGTGTCGGTGCGTCTTGTGATGCTTCTTGTGCGTCTTGTGCTTCTTGGATCGCTTCGACCGATGACCGGTAGGACTCGACGAGGCACGACGCTTGCGATGCTGCTGCTTCCCCGAAGCCGGCGCAGAGGCAGAACTCGTCCCGTCACCAGAGTCCTTCGATGAAGGCCGCGAGGAGGGGCGATCACTCGGCGGCAAAGACTCATCACTCATCTCATCGTCAGAACCAAAGATCGCCGCATGAAGACTTCTCGCTTGGGCGGAACGACGAGCATCTGCGGTCGCTGAGTCGGAACCGGAAGGACTGCCAGCCGAGTGCTCTGATAAGGAAATGGGATTCAAGAGCGACCCAGCGGCAGGATTTGTCGAGCCGGTGGACGGTACAGAACCATCACCAGGCCCTAACACCTCGTCGTCATACGCGTCGAGATCCTCAAGCAGCTGAGCAGTCACAGTACGGGCGGTCGCAGCCGATCTCCGGATAGGATGCCCAGATGGGGACGTCAACACGGCCGTGGTCACAGGGAGAGACGGTCTGAGGACACTCACGGCCGGAGTCACTAAGTCAGTCGGCGTGGTGGATACGCTCAGACCCCGAGAGGGCGACTGGGAGTGTCCAACCACCGTTAGCACGACGCTGAGAGGTGCGCTCGACTGGGGCAACCCAGCGGAGATGGGCGAAGTCGATCCTGGGGCACCCACGCTCGTAGCCGGGACAGGCAGTGAGGCCACGACATCAGATGAAGATATCGGCGGTGGGCGAGTAGCCGCGACCGACGAAGTCACCGGAGGGCCAGAAGACGAAGAACCCACCGAAGTCGTCGAAGCGACTGCAGGAACGGTGTCGGCGGGCGGCTCAGGCAACTCAAACTCAAACTCAGCTTCGCTCGAAGCGTCACCGTCGTCTTCAGAGCGAGCAGAGACAGCGGGCTGAGTAGCAAAACTCAGCTGAAGGTGACGAACCTTCTTCCGCCGAGTCCGACGACGGGACTTTCCAGAGCGAGGCCTTCCTCCATCGGATACAGTAGCTTGAGGCGAACTTGAGTGCAAAAGGGCACTGATAGCCTCGTGTCCATCCTCTCCGGGGAGTGGACAAGCGTACGGTTGAGGCGGATGCGGCGCCGGCGTACGATGACGAGGACCTGCGGCTGTGGGAGACTTGGGGTTGGCATAACGCCGAAGCTGCTGAGTCGAGGTCAAGTTTGCCAAAGGCGTACGGTGAAGCTGAGCAAGAGTCGGCTCAGCCTGAGTGGTTACCGCCGCCGAGCTGACTGGAGCCGCCGCCGAGTCTGCCAATGAAGTCGTCGAAGACCCTTGACTAGCTGAGGGAACCACACCAGGACCAATAACGGAACTCGCCACTGGAGCATCTCGGCGAGGATGGACAATCAACTCCAACCGCCGAGTTTCACCAGCGGGAATGTTGAGAACCTCAGGAAAGCGAGACTCCAAGACACGACACAGCCGGGCGTTGAGGAGAAGGTCGGACGGATCAAGCCCAGGAACTTGCAAGCCACCGCCAGCAGCAGTAGCCATGTGAGGATCGTGCATCGGAATAATACCATTCCGACGGATGAGCCGCTTCTGTCGCAAGATCACCGCTCGCTGCTCAGCGATCACCGACTGAGCGTGCCGCAAGGGTTGAGTACCGGTGGAACTGTACAACCGCACCGACTCCTGCAGCTGTTCGAAGTGTTTGGAAGCGATGCCCTGAAGAGTGACGAACGCCGCATCCCTCTCAGAAATGGATCGAAGAAGGACGTCGATCTCGGCGTCCCGATCCAAGACTTGCTGATGGTGGAGCTGGGCCTGACTCAACGCAGCGTCGACCTTGCTCTGCTCAGCTGCGATGGCCCGAGCAAGTTTCGCCTCACTCAGAGCTACAGCCTTCCGCAGCGACGCGAGGAGATTAGCCGATTGCTTGGCAGCAGCCTCCAATCGAGACACTTGCTGTTGAGCCGACGAGAGCTGAGTTGACAAGTCGACATTACTGAGAGCAAGCGAGTCCAGTCGCCGAGTCAATGCGCGGTTCTCCTCCTGAACAGCTTGGTTGTCAGCTTGGAGATCGCCGATGATCTTGGGGTAATCAAGAGCGGCGTAATTGCCTTTCAGGATATCCAACAGTTCCCCCGCGGAAGCAGCATGCAAAATCGCTCGCCGCTGTACAGGATCGGAGGGTTCCACGGAACGAGTGAATCCGTAAGCCATGAGCCTCGCCAAGAAGGTCAATTCTTCTCGGCGATCATGCCCTTGCTCGTTAATTCTGGCCATGAGGGAGTCAAGACTCACTGGAGCAGCCGAGCTTGGCTGATTGGTGGCGCCCGAAGTGGTGTCGCCTGGCAAGCTCGGTGGACCAGGAAGACGCACGCGAGAAGACCCCGCCGACTCCGCGTCAGACTCATGGGAAGTTGTCAGGTCGACCAGCCCAGCTTCATGCCGGTCGCTGACCCCACGAGTACCGACGGGTCGAGGAATCGACTCAGCTGGCACGCCTTCACCTCGACGAGGAGTTGGAGAAGAAGGATGGTTCCACGGGTTGTGCTAGAACAACATGCGAAGAGTAAGGAGCTGCCAAGTGAGTGACAGCGGAAGCAACGAACGTACCAAAGAAGGTGGTGGGGAGCCGCGAGACGTCATCAGCCGAGTACGGACCAACGGTGGCAGAACAAAATGAAGGATTAAGACACTCACCAGCTCGGCTCGTATCATAATCGGGGCAGTTGTGGTGTAGGGATTTCAAGATTCGACCACACGCCGACCTACTTTAGGTCAAGAATCGGCTCGGTCTGATAACCCAGAGCTTAGGAGCCAAGGATCACGGTAAGTACTCGGCGATTTGTCCGGATATGCTATCCGGATAGCCGCTGAGCTCAACGGCCGCCTGAAGAGTCGGTAGAGATCCGAAACGACTACATTTCACTAGATATTTGTATGAGAAGCTTAGGATTAAATAGGAGGAGCCGGAAAGGCTCCCAGAAGATAACAGAGCAGAATTTTCCTAGTCCAAGACACGTGTACACTTTTCCGGTAAGTCCCTGCATAGGGCTGGATTATGCCTGCCGTCAATACTCGAGAGGCATAGCTTGTAGAGTATTGACTGGTAGCGCCAAGAGATTAGGTCGGTCCGGGTAGGACAAAGTCTCGCTACGCGCGAAAGAAAGTCCCGCATACTCAGCGGGCCGGTACGTCGGATAGCCCGGGTGCCGTAACACTTCTAGCTGAGCAGCCTCTGCGCTCGGTGACCTGTAAAAGCGCTCGCGCGCCGTCGTCCATCCTTTGGTGGAGGACACAGGGTTGTGAACGAGCTCAGCCGAACCAAACTCGGCGGAGTCTCGGAAGTGATTTGACTTGGTTAGTCGGAACCGAGTGGAAGCGAGCCACTCGTCTGTCCCGGAAGGGCCGGACCGCGAAGGGACCACCCTCTGCGCAGGCCATACAAACCGCCGACCTAACTCGGCGATTCGTTGTGGTTTGTGTAAGGAATCCACATCTGACGATATTTGTGTGTTCTACTACACCACATGCAGATCCGAAGGGTTAACCGGATTTACTACTTGGCCGGGTTTACCTAAGAGGCTCTCAACTCTCAAGTTCCCGTCACAGGAGGCGGCAAGTACGACGAAAGGGAAAACAAAGGCAAGGGAACACACCCGCAAGGCAACCCTACGGCCAGATCCCAGATCTAGGCCCTGGATCCACCAAGCTCGAATATTCGCTTAGGATCCAGACACATCTACGGACGCAGAGTGGAAGATCGTACCATTACGGCGCCACCCCATTCCCACGTCTCGCCAAGACACTCAAGCTTCACCACTTGAACTCTTCGGAAGTTACCGAAAGAGAAAGATCCCACCCTACCGACGGGTACACAAGGTGAGGAAAGTTCGGCAGATCACGGATCATCGGGGGACCCCCTCCGTTAGTCGGTGTCTGGGCGCTGTTGGTAAGTTGGATCCAGAAATCTCGCATATTTTGCTGATCCCGCTACGCCACAAACAGATTTTAGAAAGCGCTAATTTTGTCGAATGTATCGAAATGATTGCACCGGTCTGATGGGCATTTTAATATTTGTAAGGGGATACACATATGAGACAGCGTCAAACAAAATGATACTTACGAACCTAAGTATGAATCGCGATTTAAGCACTGTAAACGAAAGCGGGGCGTCTCCTCTATCTCTTGAGCCCTTATAAGCTACAGAATGCTTAAAACTGAAGAAGTTGCGGTCGCTCAAAAATATTATCTCCATTTATGGGCCCTCGAAATGACGATACATTTAGTATGTTTTCATTTTTTGAGATTCAAGTATTATTTAAAGCACTTGTTAAAAGCAATTGAATAAGGGTAGTCTTACAGTTTTGTATGAAAGGTTACACCTAATGTCACAACTCCGGTTAGATGCGAAAATCAATTGGCCAACTCTAAGCTCGACTATCTCGATAACTCTATTGTGCATTTCAATGCTTTTGTCCATTTCACTTAGCCTGATGCTCGATTTATAGTAAATAGAGTTCGTTTTATTAAATGGAGGTCTATAAAAAGTACAAATCGATCTAGCTTGACTGATAAATCGAGCTACGGCAGCCAGATCGTCCGCCTGGGATCGATCAATCACCAAATCCACATCGATATCGTGTAAATCGACCCTTTTTGCCGATTTGAAATGGTAATTCGATCACAGATAAAACAAATCGATGCCCCCCTCTTCCCATCTCATTTTTACGCGTGGTTTTATGCTCGATCATGCTCGATCTAGGCTATAAAACGGATGGACATTCCATCTCCAAAGCACAAATAAATGGTTCGTTATTAATAGTAGTATCATTTTGTTTGACTCTATCTCATATTTTTCGTGCCCCACGTCCTAGTGGGGTTTAGATGACCAACCTATTAATAACATTGATTGGCCAAGACTGACATTATACTTGGCTATTGATAATTAATAAAACATGATTGATCCTAATCCTAGAATGAGCATAAATGCTGATTCTAAACTTAAGAGAGGTCGGAGAAGTTACCTGCTCGTGAAGCTTC
>NW_003307378.1:0-7212 GCF_000142945.1 Phytophthora infestans T30-4
GCATGGATGCCCCGGAGGTTCCTAAAGCCATGCATCGGGTCTCGGACGACGTGTCTGACTCATCCTCAGCGGCGGATTCGTAGTTCGAGGACGCAGCTTGGCTGACCCTCGGCGACGACACTGGATCTATAGTGCGCGACCTTTCTCCGGTGATGGACTTAACTCTGACAAAGAGGTCGCGCGTCGCGGATACTATGAGATCCAAGTCTAGCTCGAAGATATCCTCTGCGTCGAACACACCAGCTACGATGCCTGACTCCGTAAGCAAACGTAATAGATCCTTGACTGCCACCAACTTGTTCGCCGTTTTTGTTGGTGGGTGCTCTCCCCCCGTTCCCCTGGGAATCTCCCATCTGGTGCGGAATTCTGGGAATCGGCCCGGAAAGGCAATCTGGAAGGCCGGAAGTTCCGGTAAAGCTTGGTGGTGATACACCAACTCGAGATCCTTGTCGGACCAGCTTGACCTCGATCCAGCTTGGTCTTCTTCCGACTCTGGAGCTTGCATCTTCTTCCGCGTAGTCTTACTCGTCTTCGTCTTCTTTCTCGTTTCTTCGACTAGCGGGCTTGGGTTTAGGTACGGTGTTGGCTTAACCGGTGAATCTGCAAATGCATACCGTTTCGCTTTCACTTTTCCTTGTTTTGTTAGCGGATCTTGACTTGCGTCGAGATCCGCAGGGGTCCCCGAGGGGACCTGGGGAGGATAGAGAGGGTTTTCTTCTAGATCCGGATCCGGATCCACCTCTCTTCCGTCGACAGAGTTCCTCCCAAAACTCCATCGATCCGCGGATCTTGTTTCATTCAGCAGCGTCTTCGTCGATCCGACCTCCGACGACGCCTCTTCCTCTGGCTCAATCTTCACTTGAGCATCTTCTTGGCACGGTGAAATCCCGAATCATCAAAAGATCCGGGCACGCGCACCATTGTGGTGTAGCGGGATCAGCAAAATCTGCGAGATTGCCAGATCCAACTTACCAACTGCGCCCAGACACCGACTAACGGAGGGGGTCCCCCGATGATCCGTGTTCTGCTGAACTTTCCTCACCTTGTGTACCCGTCGGTAGGGCGGGATCTGCTCTCTCGGTAACTTCCGAAGAGCTCAAGTGGTGAAGCTTGAGTGTCTTGGCGAGACGTGGGGATGGGGTGGAGCAGCAGTGGAAAATCTTCACTCTGCGTCCGTGGATGGTTCCGTATCCTAAGCGAATATTCGAGCTTATGGATCCGGGGCCTATATCGTGGATCTGGCCGTAGGGTTGCGTTGCGGGTGTGTTCCCTTGCCTTTATGTTTTCCTTTGCGTTATACTTGCCGCCTCCTGTGACGGGATCTTGAGAGTTGAGATCTTCTAGGGTGTAACCGACCAAGTAGTAATTCGGTTAACCTGTTGGATCTGCATGTGTAAAGAAAAAGCTCACTAGGTTGTAGGATCTGGCCAATGTATTATCCAGTTATCACTACCAACGCTAGATTCGCAATTCCTAACCTTCTCCGAGCTCGTACGGCCAATGTAGTTCCGGTTCTTGAGGGCAGGAAGGCACTTGCGTGTTACCGTGCAAATAGAAGTCTGTATTGATATTTAAGCCTATACCTGCCTGGATTTCTACCTTCTATGTCTTTTACTTGCTAAATCCCTTACCAGGCTCGGCTGCATGTCCCTTCTTCCCTTGACCCATCATCCCAGCTGTATTATCTTCAGATCCACCGGATTCATGGAGTAATCATTATAGTCACCCTATTATGGGTACACTCATCCGGATCCAGGTCGCTTGGATCCACCTCACTGTAATTGTACACTCGCCGTGGATCCGAGCTCTCCAATCATCCAACATCATCTTGCAACCGTCTGTGATCTCCATTGTCCCACGACAGTTCTCGATCCATTGCATCCCTCATCCCTGTACCCTGGATCCAGGCGGGATCCTCCCTCCTTGGACCCGAACTCGGAAGTATGGGATCCGGGGTACCTCGCGGTGGATCTTGACTTCTCGTTAGCCGCGGCTACTAGATCCACCTTCGGATGGCACCTACCACCATTCCTTCATAGGATTCACACTCGATCCACTGGTACATAGTATATCCCCATATCCACCTAAGTGAATCCAGGTAAGGGTGGATCGGAGATAAGTCTTGGTGGATCTTGCCTTCTCGTACATCACTCATACTAGATTCATCATTATTTCGTACGGGGTGTTGCTCGTCATGGCTAATCCACCACAGGCAGCTTGCACCCGTGCCAAACAACCCAAATCCTCTCTAATCACTTGAATTTGTCACTGATTCGGGATAGTGACCCCGCGTCAGGCCCATTCTCCTATTTCTGAGAAAGCACTTCACCACACCACCATACAGCGTCTTCAAGCGCGTCCACGCGCCCCACGCTTCCTCGCAGTCATCAACCACGTGATGGTAGTCCGCGTTCATGTGGAGCAAGATCAGTCCGAGCGCAATGTTGCTCGCCTTGACGTAGTCGTCCTTGGTCCGGACGTCCGTGAAGCTCGGCGTCGTTTCCCGGTTCACTACGTGCCATACCGACTTGGTCAGAAACACGCCACGCATGTAGCTGTGGAGTAGTGATTTCTCCGTAGTTGCGGATTATCACCCGTCGACAAAGACGTGACACCGCCCAAGATGTTCAAGCGACGAACCCTCGGTCAGGTGATGTACGGAGACGCCAAGGTGCCAGGGACTCGACGGCGTCACTCCCGAGCTTTCAACGAGCATTGGATACGGGCATATGTCACTGAATCCAGGCTGTCCTTATTATTAATAATGGACTGACCGGATTCGCATTCAGCGGACCATCTACGGTACGAACCCTCAGTGGCGGTTGGGATGAGTTCGCGGAAGTCTCAGCGACCCTTGGAAGGCACGTTCACCGTCTGGGACAGGGCGTGGACCGTTAAAGATGCCCATGCGACGGTGCAGACGACGCTTGGCATGCAAGAAGATCCATAACGGATCATTGTTCACTTGATATTTGTATACTTGATTAGGACTTCTTATTAGGAATAGACCCGAAAGGGTAAGCTTAAATACAGAACAGAATTTCCACTCAAGCGCACAGAGCGACGTCCGGCTTCAAGGTAAGCGTCAGGTCAAGCTTGTTTGAGTGTGTTATGCCTGTCGGTGAACTCGAAGCTCTGTAGCGAGGGTTCATCCGGCAAGGCCAAGATACTTTGTGTATTGGCCGATTATTATCGGGAGGTTTTACGTGACGGCTTATTGTTGCCTATTTGCACGACTGGGAGTGCTTGAATTGCCTCCCTTTTATTTCTTCCAGCCGAGTGTTGAACACTCGGTGATCTCGTAAAAGGCTTACTTGTGCCTGGTACCCTTCCGCTGTTGGGACCACGAGGATTCAAAACACCTGCTAGCTTTGCTTGTGCTAGTAGCGTGTTCTTATTTTACTGGTTGGCCTATATAAGTAGTTTACAAGGTCCAGTTTGTCCCGGTGCAAGGGCAGAACTGGGGTCTTCAGGTCCGCCCGAACGATCGTTTACTATCCTAGTAGACGTATTGTATTGGGAACATCCTAACTACATTTGTAGCTAGCGTTCACGTGGGATTTCCAACACCACAACCCGGTGCCGCGACCCGGGAACAGATTGTGATCATTGTGAACTGTTTGTATGGCCTTCCAGTTTACGAGCTACCAAGAGAAGAAGAATAAGAAAAAGACAAGAAACATGGCGAAAGGACAACCGACGGTACCAGTTACGCCTGCCAAGTCTGTCGGGGCTCGCAACGAGAGTTCAAGCCCGGCTGCGCGCTTTGCAGCCGCCACCGAGCTTTCAGTGAGCTTCGACGACGAAGCGGACATCGGTCCTGACGCCCACGATTATGAAGATTACGAAGACAAGACGCCGGATCCAGAGCCAGGCGCAGCGACACCGGAGACGGCCACGCTATCATCAGGGCTGAGCGGGGCGACCCGGTCCCTTTCGAGGAACCTCGTCGACGAGCTCGATGATGTTGCGGGACCGGAACCCGCCTACGAAGATTATGACGATGGGACCGAGGGTTCTAAACCTTCGGTGGCGAGTGCAAAGCATTCAGCACTGCTGAAGGCACCTCGCCCACCTATCAACGGTGATACACCAGCCGCCAAGCGCGTTTTCGACCGCGTACAAGCGCTGATGCAGAATGATGAGTGGATGCAGCTGTTCAAGTCCATCCTTAAGAAAAAAGCAGACTGGCCTGCGCTTGCGCAGGAACTTCAATACCCAGTCAACTCGGTTTCGACTAGCCAAGTTGCCGAGGATTCAGTTTCGCTACTGTTATCGCTGGGCTTCGAGAACGAGACGTACCCATCGACGATGTCGCTCCAATATTGGAGTCCACATGAAGCCGGAGCTGCTCTCCAGAAATGGAAGAAGAAGCTTCGAAAGGCGTTTGGCGCTGTTGGCATCAGCGCCGGAAAGCAGCCTGTGAGTCGACCGATGATTCAAGATGAAGATCCGTCCACGATTCCACTGCTGCCGACACCCCAACGACACGTTCGTACTCCTCCGACCAATCGTGGAACTGAGCGTAGTGCCTTTGGCACTACCGAAGCTTCACCGTACTTTCAAGACTCGCACATGGTTACGCCACGTTCGGAGAGCCGTATGCAGCGTATTTACGCTGGCAACGAGGGTTCGTTCGGTCGCCGAGGTGGTCTGCGAGCTCCCAAAGGTGGTGCCAGACGTCGTCAAGTCGACAGCGATGGTTCGTCCAGTGACGATGACATTTTGGTGCGTACATTCGACGAGGAAGACCCTCGAGCCGAGTTGATGCTCAGATGAATGAGCTGGCAACGCTGAACGACGTGGACCCGACACCGAGGAATGAAATGGCTTCGCACCGACCATTGGATCGCATCACGCCGTTCTTAGGCTCTCGCAACAAGAGCGAGAACTGTATGCAGTGGCTCCGTGGGTTCGTCTATGAAATGACTGGAACCCACACAGATGCCGATAAATGGTGCATTCCATTTGAGCTAAGTCTCCGGGACGGAGCCATTCATTGGTTCCGTCAACTTCCGAAGAAGACGAAACGCAAGTGGAAGCTGTTGAGTGATGCGTTCATCCGCTACTACTGCTCGCAGTTCACGCAGACGGCACTGTCGCGTTACTACTCCGCCAAGCGGGAACGTAATGAACATCTGTGCGACTACATAAATAGGCTGAATGGCTACGCTCGGACCACCCGTCTACACTTTGAGAAGAGTGGTCGCGACGCGAAAGAACACGTACAGCAGTTCCTGGCAACATGCGATGCTGACAAGCTAGCGGAGAGTCTCTACCATGCTCGAGTCGCCGACATTCACGAGCTCGAAGAGATCATCGAAGATGTTCTCAAGGGCAAGGAGAGAATGGCCCAGCGCGACAGTGAGTATCGATACTCCAAGAATCATGACGCGCGACGCGACGATGGGTACTCCCGCAACAATCGGCGTGATGACCGTCGCCGCGATGACAACCGCAACAAACCAAGAGTGACACTCATAGAAGAGACGGTGGACGACCTACTAGCTGAATTAGAAGGTCGTGAAGCTGCTCAAGGGAGCAACGAGTATTCAAATGAAGATCCGAACGCTTACGACGATGTCCACGATGAGTACAGCGACTTTCAGCCCGATAATACGGATGGTGATTTCTCATTGGAATGAAAACGACCGATACCTCGCCGCTGCTAACGAAAATGAGCGCCGTGCAGCTGCTGAAGGCACCTACGCACGTTCAGACAACCGTCAACCGCGTGGAAACACGCCTGTTCGCGAGAATGGCCTCAATCAAGATCGCCGAAGTGGTGACCGTGGGTTCAATCAGGACCAACGCGGTCGACGTGACTTCAACCGCGACAACCGACGCCACAGTACGGACCATGCGCGGCGTGCGGTGGCATGAGCCACTCCGCCCACTACTGTAACAAGCGATGCAAGTTCTGCAAGCAGCTCCACGATGCTGGACAATGCGAGCTTTTCCGCAGCTTCCAAGACCTTGCCAAATTCGTGCGCACTAAAGGCACGAAGGAGGAACTCCCGCCAGAGCTCAAGGCCGTCATTCAAGAACGTCATTTAAACTAGGCAGCCCGCCAACTACAACTGGGTTGGTCCCTATCAGGCTGCCACAATTAACCGAGCCTTCAATGGAAGCAGAGTGTATCTATGCTTTCATGGGGCAGAGTGAATGACCTGATAATTACGTAACAAGTGTGAACACGACGGAAAATGAAAAGGAGAGGAGAAGAATCCTCGGTGGAGGTGTTGGAGAGAGAGTGGAGTGTGCTGATGCTGATGAGGGCACCAGCGAGGATTCGCTCGGCTTGGTTTCGAGTGCAGCGCGAGACGAGCCCAAGGGTCACTCCAAGATGATGAAGTTGAACCCTGGCGAGAGACAGGGGAGGTGGTCGGCCAAGAAATTCGACCGACGGATCCGAATGGGAGCTCTGGTGCAAGGCGCTGTGAGCGACCAGCGAACGAGGATCCTCCTCGACACAGGAACGAACGTTAGTGTGATCACTGACGCCGTTGCCAAGAAGTTGCGACTCCGAGATGTACCTGATCACGGACGCCGCATTGACATTCAAGGAATCAACGAAGGCAAGGTGTCTACGACGCGACGAGCGTGCGTCAAGATTACGCTTGGATGGGAGATGGTGTACGAGTTCGAGATGTGGGTAATGGCGCATAGTGCAGGCGTCGACGTAGTACTCGGGACCGACTTTATGATCCCAGCTGGGATCCGGTTGGACCTGTTTCACGGCGCGGCGCAATTACCGCACGAAGTTCAAATCCCGCTGATTAAGACCAAGAACATGATTGACAGCGAAGAATACGGCTCCCATGTTAACGCCGGGCCACCCGAGCGTTTGGACATTCAAGCGCACGAGTGGCGAGAATACCGACTAGCGAAGCGCCACGTCGGTCTGGAAGAACACGTACTGTGGGGTTCGTCGAACGAACAAGCTAATCCCGTCAGTGACGAGGTTTCGACGTGGACGGCCTCAGAGCATTCGACTGACCAACGTGTCCGACCGAACTGTGTACCTACCAGCACACGACTCGATCGCAATGTGGATTCCAGATGGGGATTTGCCACGAGGTGACGGATATGTGCGTCTGGAATCCAAGAAGTACCAAGACTGGCAAGTATTGGCCTACGAAGGTTGTAGAGACCGCGAGCTATTCAGCGTGAATGTGAAATCTACGAACAATGGCTGCAACTCACACTCGG
>NW_003307379.1:0-7226 GCF_000142945.1 Phytophthora infestans T30-4
GAAGTCCAAGGCTCATCGACTTCCAACCAATCAGCCGGTACGAGCAGGCTCTGTAGTGGAGCCCGACGCAGTGGCCCTGCGAGTTTGACCCGCTGACATGTGTCACATGTCTTGACGTACCCGGGCGAGCCACTTGTACATGTAGAGTCTAACCAGAAGGACTGAAAGACCGACAGAAATGTCTTCTCGCGGGCCCACAGTGAGCGCTGGACGGCGTCTCATGCGGCTGCGCGAGGATGTCATATTGCAGATACTCGTCGTTGAGTACGACTACCCGTGGAGGATCAGTGGGCTCCACCCGATAATAGAGGAGGCCCTCCTTCAACTCATATCGGTGGAGCCGTGAGCGCTGTCGCGACGAGAGCCAGTCGGACTTCGCGCTCGCTCCGGCCTTAAGGAACTTGACGATAGGCGCGACAGCCTCATCGTCCCGATACGCCATGCGTATCCGATCATATAGATCCGTTGTCACCCGCGTGATGTGGGCCAACTCATAGTCGGGACGCCGAGAGAGGGCGTCCGCAAGCACGTTGAGCTTGCCCGGCTTGTATTCGACGCGGAAGTTGTATTCCGCGAAGAAGGACAGCCACCTCGCCATCCTATGGGAGAGGTGAGGCGAGTTAGTCGCCGTCCTCAAGGACGCGTGGTCTGCGTAGATCACAAAGGGCCTAGAGCCCAGAAGGTGAACACGGAACTTCACAAGGGCATATTTCAATGCCAGGAGCTCCTTGTCATGGACAGGGTAGTTCCGCTCGGCGGCTTTGAGCTGCCGGGACTGGAACGAGATGACTCGTTCCTGTCCAGCCGTGTCGGCCTGCAGCAATGCACATCCGATGGCGTAATCGGAGGCATCGCAGACGACGCTAAACGGCTTCGTCTCGTCCGGCAGGGCCAGGACAGGGGCCTCTTGGAGACTGGCCTTGATGCTGTCAAAAGCATCCTGGTGCTCTTGCTCCCAGCGCCAGTCGACGTCCTTCTGAAGGAGGCTCGACAAGGGCTTAGCGAAGCCCGCGTACCCAGCGCTGTACTTGTTAAGGTAGTTGGCCAAGCCCAACCACTTTCGAAGATCCTTTTGGGATCGGGGCGTCGGCCATGCTGCTATGGCCTTGACCTTGTCTGGGTCAGCCCGAACGCCCACGTTGCTTACGAAGCAACCGAGAACTTTAATCTCTGGTGATGCGAACACGCACTTGTCGATGTTGGCGTATAGCTTGTTCGCTCGCATTACGTCCAACACTCGACGGAGGTGTCCTAGATGCACATCCTACAGCCTAGTGAGCTTTTCCTTTACTTGTGCAGATCCGACAGGTTAGCCGAATTTACTACTTGGTCGGTTACACCCTAGAGGCTCTCAACTTTCAAGATCCCGTCACAGGAGGCGGCAAGTACGACGCAAAGAAACTACAAAGACAAGGGAACACACCCGTAAGGCAACCCTACGGCCAGATCCACGATCTAAGCCCCGGATCCATAAGCTCGAATATTCGCTTAGGATTCGGAACAATCCACGGACGCAGAGTGAAGATTTTCCACAGCTGCTCCACCCCATCCCCACGTCTCGCCAAGACACTCAAGCTTCACCACTTGAACTCTTCGGAAGTTACTCGAGAGAGCAAGATCCCGCCCTACCGACGGATACACAAGGTGAGGAAAGTTCAGCAGAACACGGATCATCGGGGGGACCCCCTCCGTTAGTCGGTGTCTGGGCGCAGTTGGTAAGTTGAATCTGGCAATCTCGCAGATTTTGCTGATCCCGCTACACCACACAATCGATATAGAGGGATGGGAGCACCGTGCGGCCTCTCGGTCGCAGGACCTGCGACTCCTGTTGGCTGATCAGGCGGTCGAGATCCGCGACCTGACCGGACGGCTGGATCGCGCCTCCCGTCAACGAGACGTTATGCGAGATGACAACGACCATCTCCTTAGGGAGATGGCACTCGCCGGATCTGAGATCCACCAACTCCAATCCCGGATCCACGACCTCGAGCGGGATCTGGAGGATTCCCAGACCGCTAGGGCAGCTGCGGATGTGAGCTTGGACCGTCTCCGTGACGAGTTGCGTCTGACCCAGGAGGAGGTGGTGACCAACGACTATGTGGGATCCACCCATGGCGGATCCGCCGTAGGTTCGGCGCGTGGAGGGTCCCCCGCGCCAAATCCACCTCCCTCATCGCCGGATGTAGCCCTGGCTCAGCTCTCTGAAGAGTTGCAAGACACCAAGGAGTCGCTCGAGAAAGCGTCTGCCGGACGAGATTACGCGCTCGAAGAATTCGTGCGCATGACTCAATTGCGTGACGAAATCCAAGCGAGGCTGGCGGACAGCGAACTCCAGCGGGACAAGGCGGCTACCGAGTGGGCGGATGCCAAGCGTGCACTAACAGAGCTGGAATCCAAGCTTCGCCGCACGAGTACGTGGATCCTCTTTTAGTCCTTGCTAGTAACCCCATATTCACTCGTTATTGTCAATCCAGGTGACAAATATAGGGAAGCCGGTGCGACCGCCGCGAAACTCCGGGATCAACTCGCTGCAGCCCAAACTCAGCAGCAATAGCTGGTCCTGGAGCGCGATCGTGGCTTCTCGGAGCGGGATTTGGCTCGTCGACGACTGGCGCTGGTGACAGCTGCCGTGTCGGATCCCCTTACTCCCTTGTCGGGACCTTCTCGTGCTGCCAGCGTCTCTGCTCCTCTCCCGTCTGTAAGTGGGGCAGATCCATCAGTTGCGAAACGTCCGCGTAGTGCGTCTACCGCTCCTAGCACCGGATCCCCCCGTCCCCGTAAGCAAGCTCGAGCTTCCTTGAAAGCCAAACCCCAAACGACTCTGCTCTCTACTACGGCTTCTCCAGAAGCGGGATTCACTTCTGCGTCCAAGGCGGGATTCGCATCCGCGTCCAAGACCTTCGACTTCTCCCTCCAAGTCCGGTTGCCAGGATCTCAAGTTCTGGAATTCCACGCCTAGATCCCAATACTCACCTCGGTGGTCCAAGAAATGGATATCTGTCAAATAAGTCCCAAGTTCTGGAATCTGGGGAACCCCAAATGGGGTCTCAGGGCGTTTCAGAATGGATTGCTTGCTCAGCTCCCATAAACGGGAATGGGATTCCAGGCTGGGATTTCACTGCCCAGGCGGATTCTACGCGCCGTATCTCAAACCGGGATCGGCGTCCAAGACGGGATCCACCGCTGGTCCTTCGGTGACGACGTCCGCCGTTCCCCAGCCCGCTTCCATCAGCCCTCCGCCGGCCCGTACTGGACCCGGGAAGGGGAAGGCCAAACGCGTCATCCCCCCTGGATGTGGACTTGGCAGCTCGGAGGACGACGAGGATGAGGAATCCGACTGGTCCGACGGCTCAGGACCTCCTATCCGGCCGTCATCGAAGTGTACGTTGTCCTCCGGCCCGTATCCCTTCACTCTGGGCGATGAGGACGATGACGACGACGACCAGGCCGGAAGGATTCGGAGGAGGCTCGAGCCGCTGAGGATGCCTTGGAGGAAGACACGCGACGGGCTCTATTCCAATCGCGATCCGAAGCCCGGCGGAGATCCCTCTCGACGCCGCCTCCACAAGTCGCTGGCACAGCCGGATCCGGAGGCGACACTGCGGACCCGCGATCCAAGTCGACAGTGACGGCGGATCGGGTAGCGATGGTGGGAGGGGGTCGCCTCGTGGTGGCGGACTCCTTGGATCTGGCGGAGGGGGGTCGCCTGGTGGCGGGTCCCCCGGATCCGGTGGAGGGGGGTCACCTCATGGTGGTGGATCTCCAGGATCGCCTCATGGTGGCGGATCCCCGGGATCGTCTCACGGTGGCGGATCCCCGGGATCGTCTCACGGTGGCGGATCCCTTGGATCTGTCTTGATCCCCGCTCCCCCTAACTCATCACTGCCAGGGATGCTCCCCGTGGCTCCGTTCGGTCCGGATGCCGCCTTCATTCCTGGTAGACGTGCTTCTGTGGCCTTCGCTACCAGAGACATCGAGCCTTGCTCCGCCAAGAAGTTGAACCGGGTCGCGGTCATCTCAATGAAGATCACGGTCCTGTTCCCTGAGTTGCCTTTTCGAGCTGAATGGATATTCCCTCGGACGGCGGACGCTATCCCGAGGGCCGGGTACCTGGATTCGCTCGTCACCAGACCTCTAGTGGAAGAACTGACAAGTGCTGCCCCGTGGGATACGCTGGTCACCACTCCGGTGGATCCGGTTAGCTTCAGGGGTGATGTGCGTGGGCGACTCGGGGTATTCGTTCGTGCGTTCCGGGATTTCGTCTCCAAGCACCGGGTTGCTATATGGGAGGGCACTCACCGGTTCCCCATCTCTCGGAATCAACTGCAGGGTTCGACCTGGTTGTCCAGCTTCAACAAGCAGCGTGGTAACCGACGTAGCCATGCTGGCCGAGCTTGGAAGAGAGTCCTTGTGATCCTCGTGTTGGCAATCCAGGACGGTTGGTGTGACGTGGATATTTTGCTGGATCCATCCTTCTTGCATCTTCCCCAACGCGGGGATAAGGTGGCTTGGTTTCCGGGATCCGTATCCCGTCAAGCCAACTTGGAGGATCCCAACCTCCATCGCCCAGAACCCACGAGCCTATTGGAAGCCTTGCGAGAGATCGACGAAGCCGAGCCTTGGCGTATCCAGTTTCGCGGGGACTTGAGCCATTACCCAGGACGCCAGATCCAGCGTCTAGTGGGCAAGTTCTTCAACGTTCAGCCCAAGACTACTGTGGTGAAGTGCTTTTTCAGAAATAGGAGAATGGGCCTGACGCGGGGTCACTATCCCGAATCAGTGACAATTTCAAGTGATTAGAGAGGATTTGGGTTGGCTGGCACGGATGCAAGTTGCCTGTGGTGGATTAGCCATGACGAGCGGCACCCCGTATGGAATGACGATGGATCTAGTATGAGCAATGTACGGGAAGACAAGATCCACCAAGACTTATCTCGGATCCACCCTTACCTGGATTCACTTAGGTGGATATGGGATACACTATGTACCAGTGGATCGAGTGGGGATCCTATGAAGGAATGGTGGTAGGTGTCATTCGAAGGTGGATCTAATAGCCACGGCTAACGAGGAGTCAAGATCCGCCGCGAGGTACCCCGGATCCCATACCTCCGAGCTCGGATCCATGGAGGAAGGATCCCGCCTTGATGGACCTGGATCCAGGGTATAGGGATGATGGATACAGTGGATCTCGAACTTTCGTGGGACAATGGAGATCACAGACGGTTGCGGGATGATGTTGGATGATGGGAGAGCTCAGATCAACGACGAGTGCAAACTTACAGTGAGGTGGATCCAAGCGACCTGGATCCGGATGAGTGTACCCATAATAGGGTGACCATGATGATTACGTCATGGATCCGGTGGATCTGAAGATAATACAGCTGGGATGATGGGTCAAGGGAAGAAGGGACATGCAGCCGAGCCTGGTAAGGGATTTAGCAGATGAAAGACATAGAAGGTAGAAATCCAGGCAGGTATAGGCTTAAAAATCAATACAGACCTCAATTTGCACAGTATCACGTAAGTGCCTTCCCGCCCTCAAGAACCGGAACTACATTGGCCGTACGAGCTAGGAGAAGGTTGGGAATTGCGAATCTAGTGTTGGTAGTGATAACTGGATAATACATTGGCCAGATCCTACAGCCTAGTGAGCTTTCCCTTTACTTGTGCAGATCCGACAGGTTAACCGAATTTACTACTTGGTCGGTTACACCCTAGGGGCTCTCAACTCTCAAGATCCCGTCACAGGAGGCGGCAAGTACGACTTAAAGGACAACACAAAGGCAAGGGAACACACCCGCAAGGCAACCCTACGGCCAGATCCACGATCTAGGCCCCGGATCCATAAGCTCGAATATTCGCTTAGGATACGGAACCATCCACGGACGCAGAGTGAAGATTTTCCACTGCTGCTCCACCCCATCCCCACGTCTCGCCAAGACACTCAAGCTTCACCACTTGAACTCTTCGGAAGTTACCGAGAGAGCAGATCCCGCCCTACCGACGGGTACACAAGGTGAGGAAAGTTCAGCAGAACACGGATCATCGGGGGACCCCCTCCGTTAGTCGGTGTCTGGGCGCAGTTGGTAAGTTGGATCCAGCAATCTCGCAGATTTTGCTGATCCCGCTACACCACACCAAGGCGCTTGGTCTTTGTACGCTTGGCTGCATTCGCCTCACGCAAGCGTTTCCTCAGCTCCACCTTTTCATCTTCAGTTGCATTGGGGCACTCGTTGAGCCAGTGCATCTCATTGCACTTTGGACACGGACTTGGAGGTAGCTTCTTCGACTTCGATTTCGTCTTGGTCTTGGATATGCTATTGGCTTGGATATGCTATTGGTCTTGGCCACCTTCCTTGAAGAGTCCTCCGTATTCTCACCGGTCCTGATTTTCTTCTTTCCTTCGGGGTTCTTCTTCTTCTGCAGATCTTCATTGCGATCTCGTTTCTTATTCCTTTGTCTTAGAAACTGGCGCTCATGTTCCTTCGCCTTCTCAACGACGAGGTCAAACAACAGTCTTGGAATCGAGGCGGCCTGCTTGTGCGTATACTGCAAACACTGCTCCACTTCTTCCTTGAGAGCCGCTGGGTGAAGAGAGGCCACGAGTTGCTTGCACTTTGCCTCGTTACCCCCGTCACCTTCAAAGCAGGCGCCCAGACCATTTTCGCGCACTAGCTTCCGGAACTGGTTAAAGTAGTCCAGCACACGGGCGTCGACATCACTCTCCATCAGGTTCATCCTCAGTTTGGATCTGAATAATGCCTTGACGTCAGGGAGCGTGTCATTTTTCACGCTTGAAAGGATGAGGGCGAACTCAGCAATAAGCATGTCGTCATTCACGTTAGCAACGTCCTCGTTCAATCTCAGCTCGCAAAGTACATCCAGTAAATCAGGATCCATTGAGTCGCGAACGGACTGGACTATGTTGTCATAATTTGATCCAGTAGCGCGGCATCGAGCTCTCAACTTGCTCTCGTAGTGACGGCGCTTGTTCGTCCAATCAGTCAGAGCTTCATGAGAGATACTTGTAATTTCCGGTGCTACGATCGGTGTAAATACCGGTGTACCAGCTCCTTGCATCCTAGCTGGTACTTGCTGAGGTTCAGTCCCACTCACGCCGAAATAACCACGATTAACCCTTGGGCCCTTAGCGGCTTGCTTCGGTCGCGCCAAAAGAAAACCACAGTCACGACAGGCGAGAAACAGGCTCTTGTACTTGTTCTTGT
>NW_003307380.1:0-7261 GCF_000142945.1 Phytophthora infestans T30-4
ATGTTGCCTCGAAAGGTTACGAAGCAGCGTATGGCGTACGCAGAGGACGGGGTACGTTATCTGCCGGTTATGTTCGAAATCTTGCACGGATGGTTCTTAACGTTGATATGTGCAGACGGAGTTGGGTCTCGAGGAGTACACGGACTACATATTCCCCGACGACGAACAGGCCCAGTCGCACCTCAAGCTGCTGCAAGCTGCGCAGCTCTGGAAGCAGAAGAAGCGCGCACGCGAAGAGGTCGCAGAGGAAGCCACAGACTAACGTTAGGTTGCTGGCAAATTTATCAAACGGTTATGTCACTTCAACGTGTTTTTTGCCGGTGTCTCATCAGCTACTACCTTTCATTTTTGCTAACGAATTTCAAAGGATAAGTACCTTTTACCCACCTCATCTTGAGTACTGTGTCATCTACCAGAGGCCCACAAGTGATAAAAGCATGCCTCTTCCTCTGCTATCAATGCTATCTACAGGACGCTGTACACGCCTCCTGCTTTCGTGCGCAGGTTCTTCTCGTAGACCTGCGTCTTGTCTCGTTCTCGGTCCAAGTATCAGCTCCAGATTCGCTTCGACGGCTCCACCTCGCCACATTTTCGGTGACCCCTCTGTGGGTATTGGCTGTCTGCCTTTAGCACCGGAGGAGACACAGGCGGAGCGTGAGCTGCTCAACTCGCTGCCAGAGTTTCAGGAGGCTGCGCAGGTTCTACTAGGTCAGGGCAGCGATGAAGCGCGGCTGTTGCCCAACCACCTGCGCGCCGAGAAGGCTCTGCCCAAGCTCCAGCGCACAGTGGAGATCTGTCGCTCGACGATGGGCTTCCAGAGTGTGTATCTACAAGCAGCACTGCGTCATCTAGTGTCCACGCTCTTCATGAAGGGCGACGTGGCTGAGGCTACGAAGGTCATGCAGGAACGTGGCGACGTCATGCAGTGGCCAATGGCCGAACACGAGCGAATGTTGCGTCTGCTACTGCGCTCGAATCTGCCTAACGAGGCGAAAGCTTGGTGCAAGAAAGAAGAGTTCACTAAGCAGTTCCCTCGCGACGCAACGGTGCCGCTCAAGTGGACGCTGTACGAGCTCATTGGCACCGAGTTAAGTGGAGGTGCCGAACAACTGGCCAAAGCCGTTGACGACCCGCTATTCGTCCAAGCTGTGGAGACGCTGCGAGAGAAGAAGGATGTGGTATTGAAGCACGAAGAAGCCAGCAACTTGAAAGCCAACGAAGTGCAGCTAGGGCGAGAGATTCCCTACTTGTTAGCTCAGTACGCGTCGCTGTCTGTGGCCAGCTCGCGAGCGCTAGAGAGGGATCCGAAGGCGGACCTTAAGGCCTCCCCAACGGACCAACAACTAGTGAGTCTAAACCAGGCTGAAGTGCTGTATAAGGAAGCACTGGAGTGGGTCGAGAAGATTGCAGCTGAAGAAGGCAAGGACGCGCTGCTGGCGTCAGGACCCAACGCCCCCTTCGGAGCTTGGGTCGAGACGAACATTGGCGAGTTGCTGCTGCGCAAAAACAAGCCTGAAGAAGCGATGGAGTGGCTCGGCAAGGCTCTGAGTACACTGCAGGCCGAACACACTGGCGTTGGAGGCAGCGCTCTTGCTATGACTCGCGTACTTGGCCAGATCGCGAGAGGTAGCCATGTCATGGGCCAAGCTGTGACGAGTGAAGGGCTGTTTGTTACAGTGGTCGAGACGTTTGAGCGCGAGTCAAAGCTTTGTGCCACCGATCGTGTCGAGTTTGCGCGTGTGTTGCGTGCTTATGGCGATCTGCTGTCCAATTGGGACAAGCGCGAAGCTGGAGCTGCGAAACGCTATGCGCAGGCCGAGAAAGTGGAGCACGAGCTGGCAGAAATGTGCAAGGCAAACCAGAGCACCGTCGCGTTGCACCCCATTTTTTATTTGCCGCTGTAAGACGAAGTTGGAATGTGACGTCGGCAGTTTGAGCCGCAGTAAGGAGCTGTCGATGCTGCCCACAGAGTGGAAATGAACTCGGACGTTGAACACTTACTGACAATCTGTAGCTTTGTATCGACAATACTGTAGTTCCTCAGTCCATGTCGACGGCAACGTAGTCGTGACGGTATGGGGGACTCTGAGCGTGTCGACGCGTTGGCTGCACGCCACTTTGAATAACTCGCTCGACTCCTGCCAGTGTAATTGCACACAATAAAAACAAGAACGAGACGCCCATCTAACAAACATTAACAGTTAGACAATGAACACGTTGCCCACAATTGGAACTGATCACGTACCAATAACAGCCATGGCATGACGATGTCAAAACTTGACATTCTCCTGCCTTCTAAGCGAGTTGATAGCAAGAAAAGTGGCGCGACCAACATGAAGATGACGCCCCCTGTAAGCACGGCATCTACTAGTCGATGGGCTGACGTCGAGCTGATGTATTTCTTGATCGGGTACCAGAAGAGGTAGGGCACAAGGATCCACACAGGAGACATGACACGCCACCAGGTAGTACCGTTTAAACTACCGTCAACCTTCATCCCAATCAACAACGCCTGGACGATACGCAGCAACGTTAACGCTGTTTTGCGCGTCACTGCCTTCACCAATAGCTGTCGTTCTGTCTCGATTTCTTCCGTCTGAGAAACACAAGCGCCAACACTGTCGCTCACGAGCATTTGATGCCCCAATACGCCGCCAATAACCACCTCCAACAAGTTAAGAACATCGCACGTAAAGTAGGGTGTCAACACGGCCAGAAGACTCCAGTGCACGACTCCATCCAGCTTCATCACGATGAATATTTGCACCACCAAGAGCAACAATTGCTTACTGAACGTATACAGCTTGCCACTAGAGAACACGAGCGCGAACACCACACTTCCATAATAAATAACGTCGAGAATCCATAACGGAGTGAGCACTACCGCCCAGGTGCTCGAGATCAAATTATCCACACGAAGACAGCACAGAACTACAGTAAAAACGTTAGCAGCAGTTGTTGCGTACTCAAACGCAATACTATACTCACTGGGGATCGCTAATACGAAGAAGAAGTGGATTGTTGCAAGCAGTAAAGAGAGGCACCGACCGCGAAAGCCGAAGCCTTTCACGGTCTCATAGACGTCCTTCAATACCGCCAAACATGTCATTACAATGAGGTTATTTAGGAAATTTATGTAGGGAGACGCGCACCTCGATGCTCCATCCCTGGAAGCTCATGCTGAATGACGAGAAGAGGTTCCGGCGTCGGGAGCTCCACCACGTCAGTAAATTATGGGTTTGAGTCAAGTCAGTAAATTACGGGTTTGGGTCAAACCGCTTGACCACCATAGGGGAAATCAGTGAAACCTGATTGGCCAGCCTGGCCAACGGTTCCGAAACACTACGTATTTTAATACTTTTAAAATTGTAATACTGTACAAAGCTACTGCATCAAAAGGCTTTTGCTACATGTATTCACAGTTCTTTTTGAACAACTATTAGTGGTTCTCACAACAGCCAATCACATCAAACCTTCCTGTCCTGTTTTTTCAACTAAAACCTACAAGTACTCGGGAAAACTCGGTAGGTTTGGCCAAGAAGTAAAGGTATAATGTTATTGGTGCAAACGACTAGGAGAAGGTTTGATTTGATTGGTTGTGGCACAACAACATCGCGACCACCAACTTTAGTATTTCATTCTGCCAAAATGGTTAACAAAAGGTGGAGTGCTGAGGAAGAATATGCTCTTCTCGATTACCTGTCTACACATTTAGATGAGTACACGAAAGGAGTCAAGTCGAAGTTCTACGAAGCTGCTCTTACAGTGCTCCCGCAGAAGTCAGCAACGCAAGTTAAGACCAAATGCACGGACCTCGAAAGCACCAACAAAAGTTACAAGACTAAACTCAGTCGCTCTGGCTTTGGTTTGAAAACTACTGATCCTACGTCTATCAAAGGTGTGTTTGCTTGATATGCTTTTTTTGTTTTATTGGACGATTAATGTTACTACATCGACAGACATGCTACTCAAGAAATGCAAGTACTTCTATGAGATGGACGAAATCTTTGGTTCGAGACACAACATGGTCCCTCCGTTTGTGCTAGAGCCGAATGCTGCTGTGCTGAATGGACAGGTTTACACTAGGTCCAACACTACCGTCACGACGCAGACACCAGCAATGGTCAGCACCCCCACCGTCAGCACCTCCCCGTCCCCAGCAGTGGCCATTGCCAGCATTGTCAGCAGCCCGCCGACGCCAGCAGCAGCAGCAGTCATCAGCACACCAGCAGCAGCTGATAGCAGTACGCCGGCACTAGCACCAGGAGAGAGTATGAATGTGTCGGAATACTTTCCTGCCAACAGCTTGCTTACCATACGGTCGCCAACGGCTAAGATAAGCAGCAAGCGTGTCTATAACGATTCGCCGGGATCGTCTATCGCTAAGCTCCTTGCCCAGATTCGTGACGAGCGTGACACGACCCGAGCAGAACGCCACAACGAGGAAATGTTGATGCGTAGAGAAGAGCTGGAACTGAAAAGGCACCAGTTCGAGGCATACAAACTTGAGTTGAAACTTAAGGAACAGAAGATGGAACGCATGTTTTCAGTTATGACGCAGAAGTTGGACTTGCAAGCCAAGAAGATGGAGATTGAGTTGCTGAAGTTGCGTACTACTTCTACGCAAGATGAATAAAAAACGTTTTTGTTTTAGTTTTGTTTTCTATTGCTCTTCAGTTAGCCTAAGTGAAAACCTCTCGAACGCAGGACAATTTCTTGTATGCATGTACGCAGATCTTCACTGTCCTCATTGAACCAATCCACTGCTGATGTGCTATCCTCTTGCTGAGTATTGTATTGATCCCTCGGTACCTCGAAGCTGTCCGAACTATCGATGCACAAGTTATGAAGTATAAAGCAGGAAACGATTTTGCTGCAGACCTTCATGATATCGTCTTCATCGACAATTCTGTCTCGGATTCCATCGAGAACAGGAAACCGAGCCTTCAATATCCGGATGGTGTGCTCAATTATAATGCGCTGTTGCGCCAAAAGCCAATTGAACGTCTTGTTTCGCGGTAGTGTGCTAGCTGGCATTTTATATGGGGTCAAAATGAATGGGAAGCAGCACGAATACGCTGTGTCGCCGAGAAGATATTGACCAGCGTCAAAATATGCAGCTGGCTGCTCAGCCATAACCGTCAAACTCATTGCCCGTTTATCATGCAAAGACCCTGGCTGGCCGACCTGTATCAAGTAGAACTAGCATTAGCGTAGTACCAAATGCAATGAGTCTTGCACCTTACCTGATAGTATGTAATACGGCGGCGGTGATCGCATACAATTTGAGCACCAATGCAGTAGACTGACTTTCGGGAATAGTAACACTCGGGGTCAACAGAGGGAGCGCTACTCAGCTTAAACGTTGTGCCGTCTACACACCCAACGCAGGATAGGAACCCTGAACGCGTCTCAAACGTTTGTGCTATTAAAACCCGTTCCTTCTTGCTCGGCCAGCGAAGAAACCCCGGCTCAATGGAAAGAATTGCACTAGTCACTCGGACCCTGAATTTATAAACAGAACCTTTTGGACACACCACCGTAATAGAATAGCTAGCAATGCCAAAAGACGTCTGTAGCTGTAAGCTTACCTTCCCCAATGCCAAAATGCTGCGCAATGCGATGGATCGTCAAGTCCTGCAGCGCGAAGAGAAAAACCTCCAGCTGAAGTTGGACAGGAGCTTGTTGCTGCTTGCCGGGTACTCGAGCGAAGGCAGTGTGGGCCTCGATGCGTCCCAGCAAAAACACGAAGGTCTGTTTGCTCATGCGTAGGTCGCGGCGGCATCAAGCAAATAAATCCGTTCAGGGCTCCATTTCCCAATTTTGACGACGTCTGGACGACCCAGGTAGCGGTGGGAGACTATCGCGCAGTAGAACATATCGTCATCGTTTTCGTCGCTCTCGCTTCCCTAGTCACAAAGCTGATAGCTTAGAGCCGAGTGCTGTAGGTGCAGCAGCAGCGCTGCTCGTAGAGATCGCCCCATTCTCACCTTCAGCGCTCACTTACCAATGAAGTCACTGGCTGCGACTGTCAGTAGCCCCTGCACACGCTGCTCACAGCTGAACAATGAAGGTTTGATTTGATTGGCTTACGAAACCTTCGTACCTTCTAACCGTGAGAACCACTAAAAAGTACGCAAATCCTGCATTAAATGCAGCAACTTCACTCACTTGTACGCAAATCCTGCATTAAATGCAGCAACTTCACTCACTTGTGGCTCTTGGGATCCGTCAAGCTCGCCACGACTTCGGCAACGGAAGCTCGCAGCACATTGTTTGGTATTAGTTCCATCGGGGTTTGGCCTTCTCGGTCTTCAGCAGTGAGGTTGGCGCCGTGCTTCAATAGTTTTTCCCACATAACTGGGTACATCGCTAAGCGTGCAGCTTGATGCAGCGGTGTATCACCGAAGCGATTGCGCAGATTCACATCTGCACCAGTTGCTAGCAGAAGATCCACGAGGTCGAAGTCGTAGCGACGCATAGCGCAATGCAGTGGCGTAGCTGTCGCTGTGTTCGCAGCGTTCACATCGGCGCCAAATTCAATCAACAGCTTGGCCATTTGCAGCTGCACAGACTCCTCCTCCTCTTCGCTGTCACTAACGTTCTCATCCATATCCGACGACGACATCGCGGCAAGTAGCAACAGTGCTGTATTACCCTGAAAATCCCTCGCATCAGCATCAGCCTGTCCCTCTTCCAGCAGCAGCTTGGCCATCCTGAATTTTGCCTTGCTCACCGCCATGTGCAGCGGCGTCGTGAGTCTCCTATTGCTCAGATTTGCATCCGCTCCCATCTCAAACAACACTTTGGCAACTTCCACTTGACCACCGTCTGCTGCGTAATGCAGCGCCGTGTTAAAAAGTGAATCTCCGACGTTCACGTCTTCCCTCACACTGGAGGCATTGAGCACCTCCAGCACATTCATAGCGCGGTATTTCGCTGCAATGTGCAACAACGTGCTGCCCACTGGGTCCGTTCCAGATGCGTCAGCTCCATGCGCTAGGAGAACTTTAAGCATTTCTGCCTCATCAGCCCGAGCGGCGTCAAACAGCGGCTTCTCGCTGTGACGCACGTCCGAGTTCAAGTCGGGCTCATAGCTCAGCACGAAGCCCAATACCGACAGCTGATGACTGCGCAGAGCTGCTGATAATAGTCGTCTCCAAAAGAGCTCCGAGATGTGCTGGGCGCCCTGAGGTTGGCTCAAAAGGGCGGATAGCAGCAGCTCCGCCACTTCCACATGGCCATGCTCTAGCGCCTGTTC
>NW_003307381.1:0-7273 GCF_000142945.1 Phytophthora infestans T30-4
TAAGAGAAGAAGTTCATATGGCGTTTGGAGGTGGAGAAGGTCCCTGGTGAACGAAGCCGGGTTATAGCCGAGTAGCCGAGTTCATGGCACTCGGCGAAGACCCAAACAAAATCCTCGGCCGAAGACCCCAGAGACGAAGAGACGCGAAGTATTTCGTGCTTCGCAAGGTACTTCATACTTTGAAGCCTCCAACATGCTGACTCCGGTATAGATCAACCCGACTTAGCGGGCGGACAGCGGAATGCACGTCGCTACCGTGAGCCGTACGACGCAGCAGACGAAGCTGAAGCTCACGAGGAGGACGAAGAAAAGGATGACCCGTTCGATTTGAAAAACAAAACCACGATGAGACGGTGAAGGACTACATTCGACACCTGAGCTTCGACAAAGCCGGAAGGCTCAACGTAGTACCTTGAGGTTCGGACCAACGCGTCACTCGGCAAAATCGCCGAGTGCGAAGGCAAGTGATACTGTTTTGACGCGTTGCTTCAGTGGCTCAAACGTTTCATCTACGAGATGAAGAGCACTAAAATGCCTCTAAACGTGGCGAACCATTCTCGCTATGCCTGGGACGCAATGCGAAGAGTTGGTATCGGCAACTGCCGAAGAAGACTCAGCGACGCTGGAAACTACTCCGCGAGGCGTTCCTGGACTACTATTGCTCAGAGGTCGACCTGTTTGCCCGCACTCGCTACTACTCGGCGAGACGCAAAGACAGTGAGCCAATCTGTGCCTTCTTGATCCGACTTAATGGATATGCTCGGACAACCAAGAACCAGTACGAGAAAGGTGGCGCCGACACAGCTGACCATGTCGAGCACTTCTTGTTGCATTGTGAAGACGACGATGTGATGGATTTGATGTACCCCTTGCAGTTGGAAGATATTGGTAAGGTGGAGCAGATAATCAATCGTCGGATCCTCGGTGAGAAGCGCAAGAAGCTGCGCGATCGACTTGTGTCTGCACGAGGCCGAGACGATAAGTAAAAGGAGTTGAGCCGACGTGTCGATCCTCGCCGTGATGAACGCCGAGATGAGAAGCGCAGTCGCAGAGATGGCAGCCGAGACCGCCGAGTCACCTTCGTTGACGCAGACGTTGACGGGGAAAACCTCCTAGATCAGCGCCCACCGAGTTCATACAACTCCGAAGACGAATGGAATGATCAGGACCAGTCCGAAGGCTACGACTCAGCGGAGGACAACGACTACATGGACACCGGCGTTGCCAGCGACAAAGGGAATACTACAGACAGTCACGAGAACTCGGCGGGCGATCGGAATGGCTCGAATCGAAGTCGGGGGAACCCGGCGAGTCGACCTCCGCGATCATACGACCGACCAGAACAGTCGAATCGAGGGGATGGATCACGCGACTACTCACACCGTGGACCCTGTGCAGCCTGCGGAAGACCGGGACATTCAGCTCAATTCTGTAGGCGACGTTGCAAATTCTGCAAGCTAGTCCATGAAGTCGGCCAGTGCGAGCTGTTTCGTCGATACGAGAAGTTGGCTACGTTCGTGAAGAATTACGTCGACAAGTCTCAAGTGCCAGCAGATCTGCAAGACCTTTACATGCCGAGTAATTTAAACTCGGCGGCCCGCCAACACTGACTGGGATGGAATATGCCGGGCTGCCGCAGCCAACTAAACCTGCAGTTGAGGTGAACTTCTTGCTCGCCTTCGTAGGCGAAGCAGGACGGCCCGAGGGACGAAGCGGGGGTAAAAATTGGATGTGTGAAATCGACGGAATTGAGCGTGAGCTCGGTCAGTTAGACAAGAACTACCGGGCAATTGCAAGTGCGACTCGGCAGTCAGACCAGTCTGTGCACCGTACCAGAATCATGAAGCTGCTTCCAGGAGAGCGGCTGGGATGGTGGTCGGCGCAGACGTTTGGTAGCCGAGTCAGAATGAGAGCTCTCGTATGGGAGCCGTGAACGACCGAAGGACCAAGATCCTGTTAGACACCGGAGCAAAAGTCTCGGCGATTAGTGAGTACTTTGCAAAGAAACGGCGGCTTAAACAAGTGGCCAGGAGTGATAAGCGGATTGACATACAAGGAATAAGTAAAGACACAATGGTGACAACATCACAAGCGATTGTGAAGGTGACCCTCGGCTGGGAAGTGGCATACGAATTTACAGTGTGGATAATGCCTCATCATGCCGGAGTCGACCTAATTCTCGGCACTGACTTCACGATCCCAGCTGGGATCCGTCTGGGTCTGTACAACTCGTCCGTTAAGCTACCCGATGAGATGGTGGTTTCGCTCATCTGATCAAGTAATGCGCCGACGAAGACCGAGTTTGGACCAAATATCCCGAGTGGGCCACCAGATGGGTTTACGATCGAACGTCGGATGACGGCTGAGTTCAGATTGCCCATGCGGCAACCCAGCGAACCGAATCATGACTTGTGGGTACGACGGACAAAAGGTTGGATCCCCACGGGCTTTTTTTAATCGCCGAGGAAGACCAAACCATATACCGATTACAAGTGTACGACTTAAGTCCGTCTGGTGTCCACCTCACTTTTATGTAATAAAATGGCACCCACATGGAGTACTAACCAATAAGTAATATGTCCGCGTCAACTCGGCGAAGTATCGTGACTGGCGGATATTGGCATTTGAGACAGCGATGGATAAAGATTTGCTGCAGAAGGAACAACGACTGTACGAGGAATGGTTATCACACCAGCCGCCAGCTGTGGAAAGACGAAAATACTCTATTCCGACAGCGGTGGAGAAGCGGCCCCTCCAGTGGAGAACGAACAAAGCTTAGCATGCGCCGAGCGCAGGAGGAGGATCGAGGCTGATACAGGAGCCGACGAAGACCGGAGGCGCTGCAATGGCGCCGACGTCTTACCCACTTCGGGGGTGGCAAGGGGTGACCTGGCTCTAAACTCAGCGTTCCGGCGACGAAACGCCCGAGTGGACTGCACGATGGCAAAGATGGCTTCTATCATCGGTCCAAGTTTGACGACGATGGCGTCGTTTCCGACTCCAGTACGAATTCAGCGGATGAAGAAACAAGTGCCATTAGGACGAATGAAGAAGTGTGGGGGCCTGACGACTCAGCTATAACAATAGGCGACCCTGAAGAATACGCGGAACAGGTCTACACGACGAACAACCCGTGATTAAAGATCGAGCCAAGTTTGGTGTCATCAGATCAAGTTTTGTGGGCGGGGCGAACTCATCTATGAGCGCCTTGAACACTTGAAGTGCTGGTATAATCCATTCGGTGACGGCGAGCTCGGCGCTGCAAGGCCCAGACGTAGGAAACGACTCGGAAGCTGTCCCAGCGTGCCACCAGACCGTCCACTACGCGAGAGAAGAGTATGGGCGCGTGTAAGTCTGTCCTGCTGTCGCAGCGAACTCAGCAGTACAGCGCCCTAGCGTGTCGACAGCAAATACGAATCCTGAGGTATTACTCTCGAGATACGGTTAACGGTGAAAAAATGAGCTCGCCGATGTAGATCAGTAACCACGGTGACAAATGTGATGCACGAGCCAAGTGTGGAGTCGATGGGTCAAGTTTTGCAGGCGGAGTGAACTCGGCGTCGGCGGGCCTAAACGCTGAGAGCGATTTGGACGTGGTCACAGAATGCCGCCATGATGCCCGCTATCCCGGAGGCGTGTTTTTACGCGCGGAAGTTAGTTCTGCCGTTGCAGCGAGCTCAGCGGATCAGCACTCTGACGCGACAAAGGAATATGCTAGTCGGGAGGTATTACCACTGGAGGGAACCAAGCCTAACGACGACCCCGCTACGGCGGACACAGCGTTGGAGACTCTGGATGATGAAAACAGCTCGGATGTGGTTAGACAACACGACGTTGACGCCACCTACCTCGGAGATAAGTCTGAGCATGTAGAAGTCAGATCGGCCGTCGCAGTGAACTCGGCGGATATGGGCCCTCATGTGAAAGACATATATTCTTTACCAAAGGTGTCATTATTGAGAGGTAATGAGACTGATTCCGGGGTAACGAGCTCAGCGACGACGGTGTTCGACCCCGGTGGAATTGGCTACAGTTTAGAACGCGCTGTGGTAAAGAAACAGCTAGGAAGAAAGCGGGCCGTGTCAATAGCACAGACCCTAAGACCGTGGGTTCCCGCTGAGCTCAGCTGGGAAGATGATGAATGCAGCTCAACCGGAGACCCGATGGAAGCGCTAAGACTACACTATTTGGCTATCGCAGCGACCGAGGTCGAACAAGGGGATGACGTTGACGTCAGTAAGTCCGACATTATCGAGCAAAGTGGGACGGATCTTGATTTGACGGATTACGCTCATGAGCTGTCCTTCCTACCCGACCTCACTGAAGTGGAGCTTACCGAACTCGACTTCGGCACTCCGAACGTCAAGTCAAATAGTCATGCACCAGCGCAGTCGGCTAAGTTGGAGGCAAAGCCTTAAGAGCATGAAGCAAAAATGATTTCGAGTGGTAACGCACTTCCGCCTCCAGCGTATGGAGCGTTGTGCGTCATTGACGTTCAAGGCCACGCACCTATCAAGCAGAAAGCTCGGCGGATACCTATCTGCCACTTGAGTATATTGTACGAGTTGCTGAAGGGACTGCTTCGAGCTGGGTTGATATCATTTTCGAGCAGCCCCTGGGCTTCACCGGTGGTGATAGTACTAAATTAAATGGAGTGTGTATTCGGTTATGCATTGACTATAAGCTAGTAACGCGAAAACGACGCCGATGGAGTATGCCATGCCGCTGGTTGACGACCTGCTTACTGGGTTGACGAGTTACTTGTGGTTTTGCTCGCTTGATGCTGCTAGTGGATTATTTTATGTCTTGATGACTCGCCGAGCTCGACAGATCTCGGCGTTCGTCTGTCCACTAGGGCAATTGGAGTGGTTATGGATGCCGTTCGGATTGAAGAATGCGCCTATGATTTACCAACGACTTATCGACAACGATTTATGGGGGTACGTCCAACCGCAGGGAGGATGGAAACTGTTCGCTAAACGAAAGGCTAATGCTGAAGCCGAGTCGGGAGCTCGACGACTCGAGATCGGACGATTCGGCGACTCAAAGCCAGGCCAGCTGACGAAGTTCGAAGCTGGCCACCAATAAGAAACTGACTGCGATCCGGTCCAAGACCTAGTCAACGGCTCGGGTGGTGACTTGTTTGCTAATATAGAACCAGACCAGACCAGTTTTATCTGGCCCCAGTGCTCAAACGGAGGTCGTTTGTCGATGATATTGATTTCGGGGAGAGACGTTTGACGCCTGCTTGGAGACACTGGACCGATTATAAGCCCGGTTCACGGAGTGTCGGATTAGCATCAGCTTTACCAAGAGTATATTCGTCCAACCCAAGGTCGAGTTTCTTTCGTACGAGGTTACGCCGAGTGATATACGCACCGATACGAAGAAGATAGCCGCGATCGCCGAGCTCTCCTTCCCGAAATTAAAGAAAGGGATGCAAGCCTTTTTCGGCACACTTAACCACTACGGCCGATTCATCCAGAACTTAGCTGTTTATGGAGCTGTGCATCTACCAACTCAAAGAGACGGACTTTGATCCTGGGGGTGACTTGACGTCAGCAAAAGCGTCATTCGCCGAGCTAAAAAAACGGGTAGCGGACGCTCCAATTCTTTTCCATTTCGACTCGGCGAAAGAAGTCCACATAATGTTGTGCGCTAATGCCTGTGCACTGATCAATACTATGATGCAGCCGCACGACGACAAGCTACACCCAGTTCGCTTCTGCGAGCGCGTGCTCAAGGAAAAGGAACTCGGCTATCCTCCTGCTGAGAAAGAAGTGGCCGCGCTGCTGCAATTACTCAAATTGTGCTACACTCTCTTGGCAGGGAAGACGCTTCACGTCTGCACTCGCTTCTCAACGCTAGAGTGGGTGTTTAAGTCTAAGTCGTTACACGACCGCGCAGTCCGTTTCGCAGTGATGCTGTCGCCCTATGATTTGAAGGTAAAGCGAGTACACGAACGTGATGTAGACTTCGCCCAGTTGCTCCAAGCGTCGATAACCCCGTTCATCGGACTCGAGGGGTCCCTGAAGCACCTCGCGCCTCCCTTCAAGAACTCGACGACCGTTCGAATGGACCCGGAGCTGCTGTACGCCAGAATACCAGTCGACTTCGCGAGATTTGTACTTTCATTTGATGGCTCAGCGAAGGCAGCCAAGTATGGCGGGTATGGAAGCTGTTCGTTGATCCTGTGACGACTTCCGAATTAAAACATTGAGATCGCTGCGAGTGCGTACCTGTCGCCCACCACGGTCATCATCGCGGAGTTTACCGGCATGAACAATGGGGTCTTGGCGGTGATTGACCGAAGGATAACAGATTTTATTATCGTGGGTGACTCCCGGCTTGCAATCCAGCAATCCATGGGGGTGATAGCGGGCAAAAAGAAGACGTTGCAAGTGGAGTAAGCACGACACAAGGATCTCACCAAGCGACTCGACTCGGTCCGGTATCGCCACATAGCGCGACACTATAATGCAGCTGATTCTCTCGCCACAGAAGCACTCGAAGCAAAAGCCGGACGGGTAATTCTCGGAACAGATCGGAAAGCAGAGCTGAGGGCTATTAACCGAGTGGCCGAAGAGCTGTACGCCACCAACAACCCAGCGGAAACCCCGATCGTCACGGCAGTCGCACGTAGCCGAGTACGCCTAGTTCGCTTTGAGGATGAGCTGGACGAAGCCTCGGCTATAGTGTGGTGCTGGAATTCTCACGTGAACTCTAGCTACAAAAGTAGTTAGGAAGCTCTCACAACAATACGTCTGCTAGGATAGCAAACGTTCGCTCGGGCGGACCTGAAGACCCCAGTTCTGCCCTTGCACCGGGACAGACTAGACCTTGTAAACTACTTATATACGCCAATCAGTAAAAATAAGAACACGCTACTAGAACGAGCAAGGCTAGTAGGTATTATGGATCCTCATGGTCCCAACAGCGGAAGGGTACCAGGCACGGGTAAGCCATTTTACGAGGGCACCGAGTGCTCAACACTCGGTTGGAAGAAATAAAAGGGAGGCAATTCAAGCACTCCCAGTCGTGCAAGTAGGCAACAATATGCCGTAAACCTCCCAATAGTAATCGGCCAATACATACACAGTCTCTTGGCCTTGCCGGATGAACCCTCGCTACAGAGCGTCGAGTTCACCGACAGGCATAATACACTCAAACAAGCTTGACCTGACGCTTACCTGGAAGCCGGACGTCGCTCTGTGTGCTTGAGTGAAAATTCTGTTCTGTATTTAAGCTTACCCTTCGGGTCTATCCTAATAAG
>NW_003307382.1:0-7330 GCF_000142945.1 Phytophthora infestans T30-4
CCAAGCGCTAGAGACGTTGGAGGCGACTGCTGTTAGTGGAGCGAGAGGCCACCACCCAATAACCAGGGTCAACACCGCTGAGATTGCACCAATACCCCGATGCCTTAATACGGTGTATCGCTTCGTATCCCTGAGCTAGTAGGAGCTCCCGGCTCGACGGGCTGCCACGTGCAGCACCTTCGGAGGTACTCAAAAGTGGCGTGCATTCAGCCTCAAAAGTGGCGTGCATTCAGCCTCAAAAGTGGCGTGCATTCAGCCTCAAAGTGGCGTGCATTCAGCCTCCAGTAACCGATCGAACAGGTGCAACTGGGGAGAGCGCTGTGCACGATGTGGTCACTCCGTTGCAGCAACGCTTATAGAGCACATTTCAAGTGTCAGGGATTGTTTGGCGCATGTGGGCAAATTCTTCTAATCGACACCTAAATCCCTTAGCACGGACTGGTGCAATTTTCGATCCCCCATCGGGGCACGTGTCGAATTTATTAAATGCAGTGGACTCGCATTTTGACCAGTCGATTTCAAACCTCAATCGATCATCACGACTCACATAGGACGGTGCTGTTGCAGCTATTGCAGATAACGAGCATTTCCATCGTGATGTGGACGGTTTAGCAAGACGTATTGAAATGCAAACGGATCAACTAGCAGACAGAAAGGCCATCATCGAGGTGTTTATAGACGAATTAAAAGCTCGTCCACCTAGCAATGTTGTCGATCCTCTTCCACCGATTGAAAACATTGCTGACATTGATCACCAAGAGTCGAGAGCGGATGATAGGATATTCATTAGCCTAACTAATGGCGCGTCATAATTGCTAACTCGTCCTCATATCTGTCAGCTTGCTCTTCACCGTTTTAAACATCTAGTACCTGGCGTTTTCCCTTAGAGGGTGGTCAGACTGGATTAAAACGCATTACAGCATCCAAACTACTACTCATTCACACGTGTCATGTCAACGCTGGGGCGTCTTCACAGCAAGCTAAGTCAGGCTGTCGCTGAACCCATAGTAGTGGCGCATAAAAGCTTTCTTAACGTACCCAAACAGAAATTCAGCTTAAGTACGCCGGCAATGCAATTGGGACCACACCGACACTTCGCAGGTAATATATAATCCCTGGATGACGATGAATTGATGCTCCATCGAGAGTCCACACCGAGATAGATCCCGGCTATTGATGTACAAGACCACGTGCAAAGTACACAAAATCTTGGCAGCAATTCACAAAGCCCAATCTGTCGAATGTCCCTTGCGTTTGGGTAATCCGTTAGCTCCAATAAACATAAATATATAAATCCGTGGCTTCGGCAACCTTTTCTTCCCTCATCGAGTATAGTTTTTCGTATCATGCCGCGGCTATCAAGCCAAACTTTGTCTAAGGAACCAAATTTAGCTGACTCCAATTAACAATACTAACCTCCTCAACGAGGCTGAACACAATTCCTCTCTTTGACATGTCATCACGAAAGGAATTCAACTGCTCAGGTTTACCCCACAGACAACTCACATCCTCCGACCTTTGGTCGCTCATTTAATCCAAGTGGCACCGCACAATAGATGAGTGAGTTATCGAACACTGTTCACACAATACTCCACGGCACTGTCGGGATCGAGCATGCTTTCTTCGATTCATTAGCACCTCAAGGAATACATAACTCGTGGTGAGCTACAGGCTTGCATCCGATGGATCGCGAAAAAGCATTTTCTACAGTACGCTCGACTTGCTCAGCCGAAACGACACTAAACGCCAAACGCTCACGATTTTTGTGGTTCAGTGGCCCCTTACCAATTGGCAGATAGACGACAGGGGACTACGACGGCCTCAAAATAACAACATCAATGTTAGGGCATACACGATAGAAAAAAACGAGCCGAGCCAGAAGAGGTACGGAAACGATCCTCAACAAAAGTTCCGATCAAGTGAAAGGCAAAACGACAAATGCTTCATGAAGATTGCATGGCTGAAGAAACCCTGAGGCTGGAGGAGAAGCTCAGGGAACAATTTCACAAGGTCATGAAAAATGAGCATTCTGCCTCCAAAACGATTATGGGAGCTATTTTGAAGCTAGAACGAGCACAAGCCAAATGTGCAGCATAGCAAGAAAGGGGTGGGTTGAAGGCTGTAGCAAAATGAGAAGAAGCGCCGCTAAAGGGATTAGAAACCGAGCAAAAGGCGTCATAAACGTAAGAAATAGCTGCACTAACTGCAGCGCGGAACCTTGCGTTAACGCTAGAACGAGCACAAGAAGCTGAGATTCGGCGCGCCCAAGCCGGAATTTATCGCCTGCGAGGAACGAAGCGGACGTGCAAAACACCTTTAAGCGCAGCTGAAATTAAAAGCCAAAATATATTCCTTGTCAAGATATTGTAGAATTTTCTACCATTTAGCTAAAGTGTCAGTATTGATTTGAGTTGCGATAGCCATTTGGCACGCAAGCGTCTGACTCGTGTAGCTGACAAGTATTTTCAGGTTGAGTTTATTGATTGTTAGTAAATAATAACAACTTCTCTATAGCCAACTTACCTCGGCCGGTGAGGATGGCAGCTAGACCCTCAAACTTATCAACACCGCCATCCTCATCGTAGCCACCACCTCCACCGTCACTTTCACCTCTTTCAACCATTCGTTTAGCTCGGCTAAAAGTGAAGGTGGAGTTACAGTATTACATGTAAATACGTTAAGCGGGCAGCAGCCTATGAGATGGAGTTTTCTTTACAGTCACAAAGACTTCAGAAGATAAACCAAACTTATCGTCGATGCCAACGCGATATTGCAGTGCTGCAGAAACGTAGCATCGACTGACCGGTTGCTCTGTCTCGGTGTCGGCTCACAACGATTATAATATTTCATTGTGAATAAATAAAATACGGAAAGAAACAAGTCAAACGGCGTTCATTCTTATCAAAGGCTTTACGACGACGACTAAATGTAAAATGTGTAGTAAATCTTAGCAGCATGAACGTTGTCGGCGGCAGATGATACGACCGCTTCTTAAGAAAGCCTATCTTTAACGTGAGAGGTCTGGCATTTGACGAATTCATAAGCAGGTGTAAGCGAGAGGAGCCGTAGCTGCAATGAGGCCTCCTTACGCAACTCTAGATGAAGAAATTTGCTTACAATATTGTGATGTAGGGATTTCCAGATTCGACCATACGCCGACCTACTTTAGGTCAAGAATCGGCTCGGTCTGATAATCCAGAGCTGAGGAGCCAAGGATCACGGTAAGTACTCGGCGATCTGTCCGGATATGCTATCCGGACAGCCGGGATGGTCGCCGGAACTCAGCTGAAGGGTCGGTAGAGATCCGAAACGACTACATTTCATTAGATATTTGTATGAGAAGCATAGGATTAAATAGGGGGAGCCGAAAGGGCTCCCAGAAGATAACAGAGCAGACTCTTCCTAGTCCAAGACACGTGTACACTTTTCCGGTAAGTCCCTGCATAGGGCTGGATTATGCCTGCCGTCAATACTCGAGAGGCATAGCTTGTAGGGTATTGACTGGTAGCGCCAAGAGATTAGGTCGGTCCGGGTAGGACATAGTCTCGCTACGCGCGAAAGAAAGTCCCGCATACTCAGCGAGCCGGTACGTCGGATAGCCCGGGTGCCGTAACACTTCTAGCTGAGCAGCCTCTGCGCTCGGTGACCTGTAAAAGCGCTCGCGCGCCGTCGTCCATCCTTTGGTGGAGGGCACAGAGGTTGTGAACGAGCTCAGCCGAACCAAACTCGGCGGAGCCTCGGAAGTGATCTGACTTGGTAGTCGAAACCGGGTGAAGCGAGCCACTCGTCTGTCCCGGAAGGGCCGACCCGCGAGGGGCCCACCCTCTGCGCAGGCCATACAAACCGCCGACCTAACTCGGCGATTCGTTGTGGTTTGTGTAAGGAATCCACATCTGACGATATTTGTGTGTTCTACTACACCACAACTGGTGCCGCGACCCGGGAACAGGAGTGTGTGCTTGTTTTTATAGGTGCCAGCTAACCAAGTTAAGAGGAAGAGAAGAGAAAGAGAAGAGTGAAGATGGTCAAGGGATCAGCAACTCCGAGCGACGGAAGCCCAGGGACGGCTGGAGGATCGCCTCTCGCGGGGTCGGACCCGGCGAATCAACGACTCATCGCCATGACGATGGAGGTGGGACGAACCGTCCAGTTCGACGAGGATGGCCAAGACCAGGAGAGCGAGAACGGAGATGCAAGTGAAGGAGAGTAAGGCCGAGACCGCTGAGCTCGGAGAAACGAAGACTACCGCCGAGCTACTTGGCGAGGTGGAAGAGTTGACGCTGCAGGTGGGACGCATGGGAGCGTCACGTCTTGTCGAGCGCAGCTTATCCGCCGAGATCGACGAAGGTGCGGACGATGAAGAAGATGAAGAAGAACATGGCGTTGCTCAAGGGGACCGTCCGCCCCTTATTCCGAAAGCGACGAGGAACGCCGATACGCCGAGCGCCAATAAAGTGTTGGCTCGACTCGGCGAGGAGATGAGAACGAGATCGGAATGGATGATGATGTTCGCGCCTGTAGCGATGGCGCAGGCGAAGTGGCCGATGTTGGGCCCCGAGTTAACTCAGCCGGTGCGTGCAGCCAACATCAACCAGTTGGTGGAAGAAACTGTGTTGCTGTTGAAGGCGATGGGCTATCAGTGCAACAGCCGACCTAACAGCCTCATCCTGTCCGACTGGAGTCTGACCCGTGGCGGAGCCGAACTCTGGCAATGGAAGAAGAAGCTGAGAGTGGCGTTTGGATTGGAGAAGGCCCCTGGTGGAACGAAGAAGGTGTACAGCCGAGTAGCCGAGTTCAAACCGCTCGGCGAGGACCCGAGCAAGATTCCTTTGCCGAAGACCCCGGAGACGAAGAGACGTGAAGTGTTCCGCGCTACGCAAGGGACTCTGTACTTCGAAGACTCTCACATGCTGACTTAACTGAAGCTAAACCCGACTCAGCGAGCGCCGAGTCGTGGGCAGCGGAATGTAGGTCGTTACCGTGAATTGTATGACGCTGCAGATGAGGCTGAGGCTTACGAGGAGGATGAAGAAGACGACGACGCCTTCGACGTGAGAGGTAACCGTGAAGAAACCGTGAAGGACTACATCCGAAACTTGAGCTTTGACGCGGCTGAAGAGGACTCGACGCAGTACCTCGAAGTCCGAACCCACGCCTCGCTCGCCAAAACCGCCGAGTTCGAAGGAAAGCGCTACCGCTCTGACGCGTCGCTCCAGTGGCTCAAGCGTTTCATCTACGAGATGAAGAGCACCAGGATGCCCCAAAGTGCATGGTGCGAGCCTTTCTCGCTATGCTTGGGACGTGCGGCGAAGAGTTGGTACAGGCAGCTGCCGAAGAAGACTCAGCGACGTTGGAAACTACTCAGCGAGGCGTTCCTGGATTATTATTGCTCACAGTTCGACCAATCCGCCCGCACTCGTTACTACTCGGCGAGACGTAAAGTCAACGAACCGATCTGCGACTTCCTGATCCGACTCAACGGGTATCCAATATCCAGTACGAGAAGGGTGGCGCCGACGCAGCTGACCATGTCGAACACTTCTTGCTGCATTGTGGTGATGACGATGTGATATATTTGATGTACCCCTTGCAGTTGGGAGACATCAGTAAGGTGGAACAGATAATCAATCGTCGGATCCTCGGCGAGAAGCGCAAGAAGCAACGCGACCGACTCGTGATCGCACGAGGCCGAGATGACAAGCGGAAGGATCAGAGCCGCCGAGATGAGAAGCGCAGTCGCAAGGAAGAAAACCGCGACCGCCGAGTCACTGTCGTGGACGCTGACTCCGACGGAGAGGAACTCATCGATCAGAACCCGTCAAGTCCGTACAACTCCGAAGACGAATGGGATGATGAGGACCAGTCCGGAGGCCACGACTCAGCGGAAGACGACGACTACATTGACGCCGGCGTTTCCAATGATAAAGGAAATACACCGGACCGCCGAGAGAACTCGGCGGGAGACCAGAAAGGCTCGAACCGAAGCTGGGGAAACTCAGCGAACCGACCTCCGCGACCGTATAACCAACGAGAACAGTCGAATAGTGGAGATGGATCACGCGACAACACCCAACGTGGACCTTGTGCAGCTTGTGGAAGAATGGGGCACTCGGCTCACTACTGTCGACGACGCTGGAAATTCTGCAGACAAGTCCATGAAGGCGAGCTGTTTCGTCAATATGAGAAGCTGGCTGCGTTCGTGAAGAACTCTGTCGACAAGTCGCAAGTGCCAGAAGACCTGCAAAACCTTTACGCGCCGAGTGATTTAAACTCGGCGGCCCGCCAACACTGACTGGGTTGGAATATGCCGGGCTGCCACAGTCAGCTGAACCTGCAGTTGAGGCGAACTTCTTGTTTGCCTTCGTAGGCGAAGCAGGACGGCCCGAGGGAAGAAGCGGGGATGGCAATTGGATGTGTGAAATCGACGGAATTGAACGTGAGCTCGGTGAGTTAGATGATAACAACCGAGCGATTGCAAGTGTAACTCGGCAGTCAGACCAGACTGTGCATCGAACCAGGATAATGAAGCTGCTTCCGGGAGAACGGCTGGGATGGTGGTCAGCACAGACGTTTGATCGCCGAGTTAGAATGAGAGCCCTCGTATTGGGTGCAGTGAATGACCGAAGGACCAAGATATTATTGGATACCGGAGCAAATGTCTCGGCGATCAGTGAGTACTTCGCGAGGAAACTGCGTCTCAAGAGAGTGGCCAGCCGAGATAAGCGAATTGACATACAAGGAATAAGTAAAGACAGGATGGTGACAACGTCAAGAGCAGTGGTGAAGGTGACACTCGGCTGGGAAGTGGCATACGAGTTTGAAGTATGAATAATGCCTCATCATGCCGGAGTCGATTTGATTCACGGCATTGACTTCATGATCCCAGCTGGAATCCGTCTGGATCTGTACAACTCGGCGGTAAAGCTACCCGATGAGATGGTGATTCCACTCATCCGATCAAGTAATGCACCGACAAAGACCGAGTTCGGACCAAATGTCCCATGCGGGCCACCAGACGGGTTGACGATCGAAAGTCGAATGACCGCTGAGTTCAAATTGCCCAGGCGACAACCCAGTGAGTCGACGCATGACTTGTGGGTGCGACGGACGAAGGATTGGGTTCCAACGGATGTTTTTAATCGCCGAGGAAGACCAACCCATATCCTGATTACGAGCGTACGACAGACGTCAGTCTGGTGCCCACCTCACTTTTATGTGATAAAATGGCAACCACACGGAGTACTGGCCAATGAGGGATATGTCCGCGTGAACTCGGCGAAGTACCGTGACTGGCAGATATTGGCCTTTGAGTCGGCGATGGATAAAGATT